>NW_024055654.1:2249237-2498697 GCF_902713615.1 Scyliorhinus canicula
TCGTTCTATGTATCTCTTTAATATTTCTCTTAAGTTGCCTGTGCATCCCTTTTCATTGCTCTGTCATTCTTTCGCTGCATCACGCTGTCTTTATTCATTGCTTGTTAATTTATAACATCTTGCCCGACTTTCGAGGGCCAGGATTCCAGCTGTTACCTTATATGGCAACAGGTTACGTGCGAGCAACGCCATCGATGGATAGCGGTATCACGTCAGCGATCACCTTCCGATCCAGTGGGTTTTGGAACCCCCCTACGGCTGCCTCATTGGCCGAAAGCCAGAGATGTTTCTGCAAAAGCGCGCAAAGGGAGATCAATATAGACACCCAAGACTCGTGCCAGTGCAGACTCGGCGTGGTGGTGATCTTGACCATTCTGAAGACGCACCAGAGGGTCAGAGAATCCCGTGAGTGTAGAGGAGGCCATTTCGCCTATCGATCCTCACTAAACATTTGAAATAGCACCTTACTGGGACCGCAGTTCCCTTCAACCCACCTAACAATTGGAGAGAAAGGGACAATTTAGCATGGCCAGTCATGCCTCATCAAGAAAGACATCTGGGTAAAACGTTTCATTAATACACTGGTCAGAGTGTCTGAGATTTTACAGATACAACAGCCCATTGCAATGCCCGCTCTCCGCTCAGCCACGTCTGCAATATTCGCACCAATGGCCAGTCCACCTAATCTGCAAATATTTTGACTGTGGCGGGAACCGGAAAACCCGGAGAAAACCCACTCAAACTTGGGGAAAACGCGCAAACTCCACACAGACAGGCACCGAATGGAATTGAACCCGGGTCCCTAGCGCTCTGAAGCAGCAGTTGCTATCCACTGTGCCAGCGCGCCATCCCTGTGCCATTATGCTAAAGGAAGGTCGTCCACCTTTGTGACGACAGCCCTGAAGAACATGAAACTCAGAGAATCGGAGCCGCAGCTTGATCAGGTTTATCAGCACGAGTAGTATCACGAATCTGCGGAATCTTTATAGTGATTGTTATTGGAATATTTTAAGGGTTAATATATTGAATAAAGATACATCGAAAGATTCATAGAAAGCAGAAGCAGGAGAAGACCATTTGACCTTCGAGCATACTCCACCATTGATTATGATCATTGCCGATCATCACGTTCAGTACCGTTATCCCGCCTCCCGCCCATATCTCGTGACCCATTAAGCCCCAAGAGTTACAGCTAATTGCTTCTTGAAATTACAAAACGTTTTGGCCTCAACTACTTTCTGTGGCAGTAAATTCCACAGATTCACCACTCTCCGGATGAGAAAACATCGCCTCACCTCAGACCCACAAGATTTATTCCTTATCCTCAGTCTATGCCCGCTAGTCCTGGACTCCCCCACCATCGGGAACAATCTTTCTGAATCTACCCTGTCTATTCATGTTTGAATTTTGTACGGTTCTGTGAGATTCCCTCTTACTCTTCAAACTTGGTTTGATTTTATAGTTGTCTTGTGCTTTTTTCGCCTCATCAAGAAAGACATCTGGGTAAAACGTTTCATTAATACACTGTTCAGAGTGTCTGAGATTTTACAGATACAACAGCCCCTTGCAATGCCCGCTCTCCGCTCAGCCACGTCTGCAATATTCGCACCAATCCGCACTTTCTGTCCACCCATCTTCCTTCCCTGCTTATTCACCTCCACTTTCTATTACCCCACACAGACGCTCTGCTGAAGAAATTCTCACTCATTCCGCTCCTGAAGTATGATCCACCTCTTTTCTCTTCCATTGGTCGTCACATTCTCTACACCTGCACAGCCCCTGAAAGAACGCCCACCTTCCACTTCTTCTCGATTGCTTTCTTCTGCACGAATGTTATGATTTGCCTGACGCATAGACTTCGCATTGACGGGGAATGTCAGAGCAAATTCACAGATGGACTTGATTCTGGTGTGGACAATCGGCACTAATACAAGCACGAAATTCGAAATTTCAGGCTGTCTGCCACTCAACTGCAAAAATGTGCAAACAGCTGATGGGTTCCGGACAATTTATAGCTGCAGTTGGTACAATGACTCAGCGAATCCATCACATGAGAACCTCAGGTTCCTCCCATCTTGGATTTGGTTGCTGATGTCAGACTAAAATTAATTATTCGTCGGAAAGTTGTCCACTCACCCGGGAACCCACGTTCAAATCCGGATGAAGAAAAAGCGGGTTGAGTTCCACTAACTCTCCCGCTTGACTGGTAACAGTAATAATCTTTATTATTGTTACAAATCGGCTTACATTAACACTGAAATTATGTTTCGATGAAAATTCCCTAGTCGCCACACTCCGGTTCCTTTCCGGGTACACAGAAGGATAATTCAAAATGTCAAATTCACGGAACTGCATGGCTTTGGATATGTGGGAGGAAACTGGAGTAACCCCACGCAGACAATGTGCAGACTCCACACCAACAGTGACCCGTGGGGGATCGAACCTGGGACCCGAGAGCTGTGATGCATCAGTACTAACCACTATGCTACCATGCTTTGGGCAGAGTCCAGATTGCACCCTGTGGGCTCTGAGATCACTATGATTCTGGTCATCACTCACCTTCGACAATTTAACGTTTTACAGGTAATTCAGTAAATCAGCGGCCATTAAAAGCTGTTTCCAATATGGACGCAGCAGCTAATCCGTTTGCAGGATTCAAAACTCACCGTGCATAAATCAGGTTTTAGTCCACACTGAACGTTCCATGCACGATGATAATGCTCAGAGTTTTCCTAGTTCTCCATATAAACTCCACACAGAGGCATGTTTCTATTCAAAATCAGACATTTCACCCGTGCGATATTCTTCGTTATTCGCTCAGAGGCCAGGTAAGAACAAAGGATTCCTCTCCCTAAAGTGCATCAGTAAACCAGATCAGTATTTACAACACTTAGACTAGATAGGTGCTGACACGATGGGCTGCAGGGCCTCTTTCCGTGCTGTAAAATCACTGTGACTCCATGTGTGTCGCTCAAAGAGGAATTTCGTGGGCTGATCTTCCCATCCACCTGTTACCTTCGTCCTTCTAGATGGTAGATGTCGCAAATCAGGAAGGTGCTGTCAGTGACTATTCGTCAGTTACTGCAATACATTTCATAGCTGGTACACACTGCAGCCACTGTCCGTTAGTGGTGGAGGATGTGAATATTCAAGCTTGAGTGGCGGAGGGGGGGGGGGGGGCGGGGGGGGGGGGTGAGCTGACAATCAAGAGTGTTCTTTTATCATGGGTAGCGTTGAGCTTCGTCAGATTTGTTGGAAGTGCAATCGTCCAGACAAGGATGGAATATTCCATTACATTCCTGTCTTGTGCCTTGTAATTGGAGACAGGCTTTGCAAGGCCAGTTGGTAAGTTACTCACCGCAGAATTCCCAGCCTCTAGCCGACCAAGCCGCCACATTACTAGCATAAATGGGTCATTTCAATTACGAGAAATTTGTACATTGTCTGTTTATCTGTTCTCCAACATACCCAACTTTATAAACAAAGTATTTTAACTTTACTTAAGAAGAGATACGCACCCGAGGCCCATCAAAGACACGGTAGCATGGGCCTCACGGTAGCATGGTGGTTAGCATCAATGCTTCACAGCTCCAGGGTCCCAGGTTCGATTCCTGGCTGGGTCACTGTCTGTGTGGAGTCTGCACGTCCTCCCCGTGTGTGGGTTTCCTCCGGGTGCTCCGGTTTCCTCCCACAGTCCAAAGATGTGCGGGTTAGGTGGATTGGCCGTGCTAAATTGCCCATAGTGTAAGGTTAATGGGGGGATTGTTGGGTTACGGGCTACGTGGGTTTAAGTAGGGTGATCATTGCTCGGCACAACATCGAGGGCTGAAGGGCCTGTTCTGTGCTGTACTGTTCTATCTATCTATGGGGCACGTGCCCGAGTCACTATATCTATAGCACAGCGATTCGGGATAGATCCTGTAGTCTGTACTTAAATTAATGTGATCAAGGCTTTAAAAAAAGTGACAAGCAGACCTGGAAAAGTAACCACTCGTTACCTTCAGTCTGTAATGCAGAAACTGTTGAGTAAATTATAGAATTTACTGCGCAGAAGGAGGCCATTCGGCCCATCATGTATGCACCGGGCCTGGGAAAGTGCACCCTACTGAAACGCACCCCTCCCCCCACCTAACCGTTTGGGCATTAAGGGACAATTTAGCATGGCCGATTCACCCAACCTGCGGGAGGAAACTGGAGAACGCAGAGGAAACACATTCAGACACGGGGAGAACGTGTAGACTCCGCACAGACGGTGACCCAAGCCAGGAATCGGACCTGGGTCCCTGGCACTGTGAAGCAACAGTGCTAAACACTGTGCTACCGTTCCGCCCACATTAAAGATTTCTTGGATATCGGAATACATTAAAGATTTCTTGAATATCGGAATACATAAATGGCACCAACATAACTTCATGAAAAAAGATAACCTTTACAAATATTGGCATACAGACTTCACAGCTTTGATAAAAATGTGAATAGTTGTGGAAACGAAGAGACGTGCATTAGTCATTATCGATTTAGACTTAAAAATGCATATATCCATAGAACAAAAGCCATTTTTAAGGCTTGAAAAAATTGATCTGGATTTAGAAACGCTGGGAGAAGATAGATAAAAAGGTTTAGATCTGGATCTGTTTATCAATTCCCAACTCAGAGAAATGTTTGGATGATCTTCCTTCTGATGCGGGCTGCTGAGGAGGTGGATCACACCTTGCAATTACAGAGTGGCTAATTTATAAGATAAGTTGACAGCATACACTTTATTTCCATGTCGTGACCTTCGACGTGAAACTATCATCAACCTGGCTGCGCACTTGCACCGTGCAATAGATCAGCTGTCAGTACAGCGCTGAGATTTCCATACTTAAAGGTGACACTGAGCATTTTCCACATACTCAACACGAACTACAAATAGTGCTTGGCCTCTATTCAAATTTAATCATTTGTCTTTATTTCGGATTCAACAAGATATTTGCATTTCTGCCTATCTTTCTATTTAAGCTAAGAATAGACATCAGTGTATTGCCTCTCTGTCTGTTTACCTGTATGTTTATTCAGCTGCGAATCTATCCGCGAATGGGAATGGTTCAGCACACTGGGCTAAATCGCTGGCTTTTAAAGCAGACCAAGGCAGGCCAGCAGCACGGTTCAATTCCCGTACCAGCCTCCCCGAACAGGCGCGGGAATGTGGCGACTAGGGGCTTTTCACATTCACTTAATTGAAGCCTACTCGTGACAGTCAGCGATTTTCAGTTTTTTTTCATTTTCCTCCAGAGATCTTGTGGCCCACTGAGCAGCGCCTCTAACTCTCCCAGAACTTCCGGGAAGGTGCCGCAATTCAAGACTTGATGAAAATGACAGGTTTACTCATAACCTGGCCAAACTGGTTGATTATCAGTCGGAAATCCTTCCAGTGGCGGATAGAAACAGCGAATGAAACATAGAAATATAGAAAATAGGTGCAGGAGTACGCCATGTGGCACTTCGAGCCTTTATCATCATTCAATATGATCATGGCCTTGCTAAAGTCTATTTAGACAAAGTCGACTGCACTGCCATCATCTATCTTCTTGGTTACCCCTTTCAAATACTCATTAAAATTCGCGAGACATTGGGGGGGGAGGGAGATTCTCTGAGTCTGTGCCGGGCCAGAGAATCACCGCAACCGCACCACAACACCCCAATGCCGGTGCGTGATTCTCTGAGGTGCGGAGAATCGACGCCATTTGCGCCAACGCATTTGGTGCAGCGCCGGCCGCGGGCCAGTGCAATCAGCGGGGCCGCCGATTCTCTGTCCCGGATGGGCCGAGCAGTCACACAGTCACACCGATAGGACAGAGTCGCCCCGGCGCCGTTCACCCCTGGTCGCTACCGGCGGGAACTCTGCGTGAACGGTCAGGGGCAGCCTGTGTCTGTGTGTGTGTGTGGAGGGGGGGGGGGCTCCTTCAATGGGGGGGGGGGCTCCGATGGGGTCTGGCCTGCAATTGGTCAACATCTTCTCCCCGGGCCTACTTTCTGGCGCGGCTGTATCCTGAACACCTACGCCATGTTGGTCGGGGCCGCGTGCTAAAGAAGTCCCCCGGACATGCACAGATTGTCGTGGCCCAACTGCGCATGTGCGGCTTGGCTCGGCGCACATTTGGCACCACGAACGGAGGCTAGAGCAGCGTGACCCGCTCCAGCCCTGTGCTGGCCCCCTGTGGGGGGCAGAATCGTTCGTACCCGGGCCCGGTTCATGGCGTCATGAAATGCGACGCCATTCACCACGGCGCAAACACTTGCGCTCCATATTGGAGAATCGCCCCCATGATTTTCCACTCACAAAGCTATGTTGACTGTCCCAAATCAGCCCTTGCCTCGAAATGCCTGTAGATCCTGTCTCTCAGAATACCTTCTATAAACTTACCACCACAGATGTTAGGCTCCCCGGTCTGTATTTCCCAGTATTTTCCCACCGGCCCTTCTTAAACAAAGGCACAACATTTGTTACTCTCCAATCTTCAGGCACATCACCTGTGGCTGTCGATTTAGTTTCATGCAGGACTGAGAAGAGAAGTTCAAGTGGCCAATCCACCCCATAACGTCGGCCTCTTTTTCACAAGACTTTAAAATAAAGATGGAGCCAGTGGGTTTGTATAACGAATTCATTTATTCACTCAAATACTAAAATGTGTATACTGATTGCCAAGTAAATAATTATAATCAAAGACCAGGAAACATCCAGTCGAAATTGCACACTTTTTTCTTGACGATCGAAAGGTTTCTATCCTGTCTTATGATATTAAACAGCTTTATTCAGTACACTCCAGCACGTATTTGGTAAATACCCGATATTAGCTCTTCTAACTGGTGCCAGACTTGAGGAAGAATTATAATTGTTATTTCTCCCTGAAGCCTCCAACCATTCAAGGATCAATACACCGTCTATATATGAAGGCAGCCTTATTGCACATCATTCTTTGCAACATAGAAACACAGCACTTAGGAATAGAAGTTGACCAATGGGCACTTTTAGCTTCTCCGTAATCCAATAAGATAATGGCAGATGTGTTAGTTGTTTCAAATTCACTATCCTATCTGCTCGCTGTAATCCTCAATTAATCTTGTCTATAAACAATCTATCCAACTGAGCCTTGAACACAAGGCCTTTATTGCTTTCTGAGGAAGAGAATTTCATAGGTGGGTGAGCCTGTGAGGGAGACGACAATGTTCTCCTCATCTCCTTCTTGAACGAGACACCTCATATATTAATCAATGTGCCCCAGCACCTGTGTAGTTTTCGTCACCTGGCAAAGGATTAACTAAAGGGTATGTTTGATATAAAATCGTTTTATTAACATTGAGCTCTAACACCCATCTTTCTACACATAGGTTGTTACCTTCAACTCATTTAAAGTTTTGTGACACATTATGTTAGTTTAAGTAATTCTCCATTCGGCGTCAGGAGATTCTATCCTTCATCAAGACTGAACACGTAATCTCGGCCGAAATTTAGTTTTTGACACTGCAGGAGTGCTGCATCGTTGGTGGTGCTGCCTGCCTGCATATATATGTATCTGAAGACTCAATTTGCCTATTCAGGTAGATATGAAAGAGTCCACGCGAGGACACGGTGGGGTAGTCACTGGGCCAGTAATCCAGAGATAATGCTCTGGAGTCCCGGGTTCCAATCGCACCGCGGCAGATTGTAAAATTTTAGTTCAATGAAAATCTAGAATTAAACGTCTAATGATGACCATTGTCTATTGTAAAAGCGAAAATCCCATCTGGTTCACTAATGTCCTTCAGGGAAGGAAATTTGTGCTCATTACCCGGTCTGGCCTACACGTGACCTCCGACCCACACAGCAAGAGATGCACTTATCTACACCGCCCCCCCCCCCCCCCCCCACCCACACACACACACACAACTGAAATGGCCATCACGCCTGTCAGTTCAAAGGCAACTTGGGATGGGCGAAGCCGTTGACAACATCTGAGAAAATGAAAATCTTTCATTCAGTTTAGTAATAATACTCTGCCCCAAACAAGGTTTGGAAATCCACATTTCTTGTGACAATTTGTTTGTTTCTCTTTGCAACCGAAACGTGGTCCTGCAGTTGCCCTTACAGAGGTTTGATAATAAAAGTGGCACATCCATAATCGTCATCTCATAATAAGAAGTCTTACAACACCAGGTTAAAGTCCAACAGGTTTGTTTCAAACACGAGCTTTCGGAGCACGGCTCCTTCTTCAGGTGAATGATTCACCTGAAGAAGGAGCCGTGCTCCGAAAGCTCGTGTTTGAAACAAACCTGTTGGACTTTAACCTGGTGTTGTAAGACTTCTTACTGTGCTCACCCCAGTCCAACGCCGGCATCTCCACATCATGGTCATCTCATAAGAGGCATAATCTCAAGAATTCTTGCACATTTCCTGCCATTTTAACCCAAGTACAATTTCTCTATACATGCATAATGGAATTTGCTGTTGGATTTTAATTACAATCTATCGCCACCGCTTTTCGCTTCCGTTTCGCTTTTTTGTTCCACCTGCATGTGATTTCCGGTGTTGGATCTAACTCAACGTCTCTACTTCCCAAATGTCCCGTCTATTGTTATCTGTCTACAAATAAGAACGATAAATCGATATATAATGTAGACAGGCAGACAGAATGAACGAGCTCGAAGTGGGTCTGAATTATTTCCGTCTCCACTGGTCTAATTCTTCCCTGAGTATTCCATCCATTGCACCGGAAGAACACTACACCCAATCTCCATGCGATTCACTCTGACTTCGTTGTTTCCCACATTGATCCACCTCGTGCTCTTTAGCCTTAAATGCTAACGTGAAAAACAAACACTTCTATTGAAATCATCACGGAACGTCTGTAGATTATTATTTGAATGGGTGTAAATTGAGAGAGGTGGATATTCAGCGTGATCTTGGTGCCCTCGTACATCAGTCGTTGAAGGTCACCGTGCAGGTGCAGCAGACAGTAAATAAGGCAAATAGTATGTTGATCTTCATAGCGAGAGAATTTGAGGACAAGAATAAGGATGTTTGACTGCAATTGTGCAAGGGATTGGTGAGACCATATCTGGAGTACTCTGTGCAGCTTTGGTGTCCTGATCTGATAAACGATGTTCTTACTATGGAGGGAGTGTACTCAAGGATTATTAGGCTAATTCCTGGGGTGGCGTGACTGTCATTATTTGGAGAGAATAAATCGGTTAGGATTATAGTCACTGGAGTTTAGAAGAATGAGAGCGGATCACATAGAAACTGCTAAAATTCCAGCAGTATTAGGCAGGGTAGGTTCAGAAAGAATGTTCCCGATCTTGGGGGTGTCCAGACCTAGGAGTGATATTTTAAGGATAAGGGGTAAACCTCTTAGGACTGAGGTGAGGATAAATTTATTCACTGAGGATTGCTGAATCTGTGGAATTTACTCACAGAAAGTAGTTGAGGCCAAAACGCTGTGATTTTAAGAATCCTGGGAGTCCTGGCTGATAAACTCCACTGTCTTTCTTCCTCACCCAATTTCCGCTATTGCCACAGCAACCGCTTATCCTGAATGCAACAATTTATGACCTTCTTGAATTACATTTATTCTGATCGTCCATTATTATCTCTTGGATTTTGATCAATTTCCTAGTGAAACAGGAAATTCCTAGATACAGCGCTTGGGATAAACGATCAAGGGATATGGGAGAAGGTAAAATCAACAGTTTGAATTTCTTTATTAGCCATAATCGTTATGAACCTCTATGGTCCGAATGGCCGACCCCTGCTTCTATTTACTATGTAAGTTTGCAGGCATTTAACATGGAGAAAGGATTATTCTTGTGTGCCACCCCTGAAAGTTCCCAGCCTTCAGACCCTACTCTAGCTAATGACCACGCTCCATCTTGGTTGGTTATGTCAAATGTCAATGATGGTGATAAGTAGCGTGCTAAAACGAGTTAATTGTAGCAGTAAAATCTCCACAGTTACGTTTCTCGTGTATTCCTGGTCTATGTGACGAAACTGGAAAGTATCCTGGGAGTACTGGCTGATAAACTCCACTGTCTTTCTTCCTCACCCAATTTCCGCTATTGCCACAGCAACCGCAGATCCTGAATGCAAGAATTTATAACCTTCTTGAATTACATTTATTCTGATCGTCCATTATTATCTCTTGGATTTTGATCAATTTCCTAGTGAATATCAAATGCAAAATGGAATTATTAATATCTTTAACAGCAATGTGTATCTATATATCTCCTTGAATGGAATGAATAAAACCCAGTCCTTCACAGGAGGATAAAAAATATATGAAGCGAAGCACTGAAGGAGTTACTAAGGAAGAGCATCAAAGGCTTGCTCAAAGTTAGAGGTTTTAGCTTTTAAGGAGTACCTAAAATGAGAATACGTATTGGTCTGGTATGAGTAGAGAAGACTGGCAGCAATAGAGTGAATATGCATGCATGCCAATGCGCCTAATTAAAACCACTTATAGAGCTAAGAGTTGTAAAGAGTATTGTAGCGAAAATACTTGTGCAGTTTATTCCATTCTGTGCCGTTCGCTTTACTGAGCTGTCGTATTTATCATGCTATTGATGGAACTACACTTGAATCCCTGATGTTTTAGTCAGAAAAGTCATCAACATTAGCATTGGGAAGGTTCCAGAGGATATTGACCGTATTGTCGGATGGGTATGATGATGATAGCTATGGAAAATATAAAGTTGCAGTTGAAGAGACAGATAACCATATTGAATGATTTGAAGATGTAGTGATAAAGCATCATGAGAGACGACGATCAGTGAAGCAATTCATATCGCCACAGAGCCAAAGAAGACAGACAACGTGCAGAGTTAGCTATAATTACGTGAATATATAACGTTACAAAGCGATAGATACAGATTGGGATGTCGAAGGAGAAGTGGGTTCCATCATACGACCTACTAGAAATTACAATCGACACGCAGCTCACAATACATTTGTACAATGTCTATTCTCTTGATTAATGTTAGCTGATGGTTATGGAGGACAATACTTGAGAGGCAGGACTTGCCTCAATACCGCACGTGAATCAAGCATATGACGTTTCAGGGTGTTGTCTTTGGTATTGGCGACTGTTGCCAAGATACAATCGCTCTTGCCCTTGGTAGAGCACTTCAGCTCAAAGGAGGTGGCGCCATTTCCTCCTTTCGCCAACTATTTACGTCCAGGTGTGATGGTCTGTGTGCAGGTCCTTCACATCAGGCTTGCTAACCTGCTTGAAGCAGAATATTTGGCACTCAGCTGCTCGCCTGGCTCCGGCCACCTCCGGATTTAGAAGATCCTGGTAACGCGACCATCTTCTAGCCTGAGGGTTTGCCTGATCCACAGAGATTCCTCTCTTTGTTTAGTGCCAGCGCACATGGGAACTCCGCCTTTAAGAACATTGTTGCATCTGCGTTTCTATCCGGCCACTCCCTCACCGAAATGCATCAAAGACAACGAATATATACACAATTGAGCTTCTTTAGCGGATAGCTGTAAATACCCCACACGTCGCAGCCATAAATAAAGGTGCGGAGGACAAAGATTTTGTAATAATCAGTTTATTCTCAAGGGTTAGTTTGGTCCTATCATGCGTACATTTCGTGAGTCTGCCAAAGATGACAGTGTATTTCCCTATGCTGACCTCGAGCTGTGCATCAAATGAATGCAGCCGTGAACTCCAGGCAGCAGAATTAGAGAATCAATTGAAGTGAGCTGTTATTTAGTGTGATGTGGTGCGAAGATGCAACAAGTTTTCCCATGGCCATAGTTTTCATGGCGTTTGTACTAAGGGTGACAAAGATAGAGGCATTGGCAGGGACAGTCCACTTTGGTGAATAACACAGCCTCTTTAGTGTCGAGGGTTTCCGTGATCAGGAGATATGTCTGACCGGGGAAATAAATAGAAAGCATGATGGAGACAGATATTGATATATCTAGCGGTATATTGAGACATACAGTTAGAGAGTTAAAAATAAATAGAATGATAGATACGTATCTGGAGAGACCGAGGCTTGCAGACATGATGGAATGGTGATGAGATACAGTGATAATTGAAAACTTAATGATGCATGGAAAGATGAAAAATGTCCAAAATATACGCATTGAAAGACATCGGCAGACACAAATACATACATAGACAGAAGAATTAACAAATTAACAGACAGCGAATACAGGACCAAACAGCATTTACAATACACGTATAATATATCAATGTATCCACATTGCTACGTTTGGAGAGATTGCATTCAAGTTTAGTTGGTTTTCATTGGTATGTCATCTCCTCCGTTGGAAGAAAGAATGTGATTCTGTTTGCACTTTACTTCAGAAAATTCTCTCCGCGTACATTGTGAACAATGCAAAAGTGATATTTATCTCTAACTCAGACGCTGTCAATATCCTGACCATAGTCGCATCCGTGTGTTACACGGCGCAGCAATGTGCTCTCCATTGAAAGTTCTGGGACCTGAAAATGTACAGCATGGGATTAAGGAAAGCAGATAATGAAGTGAGGGCCCAGGTGTAAATCTTAACATGGCACATATAAAAAACTAATATTCTATTGAATGGACCTATCAGACCCTCACTCGAAAAATACAGTTGTGGGATGTGAAAAGGGGCAAAGCAGAAAAGTAGAACAGCCAGAATTCCTGAAATGGTCCTTAGCACTTGCGTCTTCATCCGCTTCATTGATTCCTTTCCAGCTCCTACTTCTCTCAGCTTCTTTACAGTCAGAGCATAGCAGATCAACAGGACCAGAACTGGAATGACAAATGATACCATTTCACAAACTAGCATGAAGATTTGCAAAGGCTTCCTCATTAATATCTTATCCTTACATGAGATGCTTTCATCTACGATGTTTCTTTTGAAGTGAAAGGCAGCTACACTCAAGCTTAACACTGACAACCATATTACAATGGACAGGGCGACGTAGTATCGGGGTCTTCGCCAGTTATGACACCTGATTGGATGGGCAACCGCGATGTACTGATCAATAGCAATGCAGGCCATGAATGGTGGGTTGCCAAAAATGTTGACTGTACCGATGAGCAGATGGGCTTCAAGGAGACGCTTCGTGAACTTAATTTGTGGGATCAAATGAATGAGATAAAATATAGAAGCCAGGATCACCAAGACGTTGGTGATGGTTAAATCAAGCAGGAGAACAGCAGTTGCTGATGAAACTTTCTTTCCTCTTGTGATGTACCACAATGAAATTGAGTTCCCAGCCACGCCCAACACGACAGTGAAGCTGAGAAGACAAGGTAGGACGAGGGTTTCAATCCGTTCCATGGCTTCGAAGTGCCCGAGACTTGCATTTCCAGTATGGCTGGCTGCGGTGACCTCCGTCCAAGGACGGCTGCCTGTTGCATTCCAGATCATAAACGTAGCCATTTGATGTTTTGATCAGATAATATTTTTAAAAACAGCCGATGAGTAATGCGAGGAAAATGAGCAGATAGATTGTCGAATATCAGTTGGGAAATATCCTATCAATTATTCAATGTTGAATGACGCAGTTCAGCACCTTAATGCTATCTCAGTGGTTCAGACTGCCTGTAGTTCTCCTCTGAAATGGGTGGGATACAAATGTACGTGAGGAATCTCTATGATGCCAGGATGCCGAATTGGTGAAGTTGAATAGGTGAAATTGGAGATTGAATTCTGCAACAAACAGATATGATCAAATGTATTAATTGCCTGAAAGTAATTACATTTTAGAAGTTATAGAGCTAGGTATATGGACGCAGACTTGTCTCTTAATCGCACTCACCACAGTAAATACATACATATTGAAGCTTCCCTACTGTGACTATGACACGGAATCATCGAATCCCCACAGTACATAAGGAGCCTATTCGCCCATCGCGGAAGTATTGGCCCTCCGAAAGTGCACCCTACCGAGGCTCACTGCCCCGTCCTATCCCCGTAACCCCATAACCCCACCTAACCTGCACACCTTTGAACTGTGGGGGGGGGGGGGGGGGGCGGACCGGAGTACCCGGAGGAAATACACGCAGACATTGGGAGAAAGTACAAACTTCATACAGAAAGTAGCCCAAGGCCAGAACTCAAACCTCGGTCCCTGGCTCTGAAGCAGCAGCGCTGCCAATATGCTCCTGTGCTGCCCTGTACACTAACTGTGTATCTCAGTCCAGCTCCCGCCAGCACAAACTTGCACCCTGGCTGGAATCTCTGCGTTAGTCTCTACTTATTGTGTACCGGGAGAATATTGTTGTTCTCCCTGGTGTCTATCAGCCATTTTTCTCAGAGGGAGATATGTGCACCATCGTATTTATCGTTCCATTCGGCCGGATATATTCTTGCAGCATCCGGCCTCTTACAGTCGTCCTCCTGCAGCAAGTTACAAGCACAGCTCGCGTCTCGTCTCACACGTCCCTCCCTCTCCATTGCTTCGTCAACACCTTCTGCTCCCTCACCCGTTTCATTGTTCTCCTAACCCTACTCTCTAACCCTCCACCCTTGCTCTCTAATCTCTTATTTCCGCTCCTGCTCCTTCATCCTCATGGTCTATTTTCTGATTCCCACACCATAAGCTCCAAATCACGTTCTTTATTCCAGCATTCTAGATTTCTACTGACCCATTCTCGTCCCTTATCCGTCATTTCTGAAATTTACTGCAGCTAATTCGGCTTGGCCCACTCAACTGCTGAAAGTGTAATTCGCTTTCTGTGTTTTGGACTGAAATAATTGTACCATTACCTGTAAACTGATCCAGAATCAATGAATATCGGTGTAGACTCAGAAAGGACTGTGTTACTGTTGTTGAGAATGGGTTGTGTTCCAGAGCAAGCGGGAAATGAGGATATCTCAGGCAGCCCTTCATGCAACTTCCAACAAGTACAAACAGCTGTGAGGTCTGGCGGCTTTTTATAGTTCCCGATTTGCATTTGGTGTCATTACTGTGCTCGTCCAAATCATTGCCAACTCATGGTTCTCACACTCTGCTTATTAGTTTGATTCGTAATGCCTACCTGGATAAAATTCCATTCTTGGCGAGAGTAGTGTTTTATTACCCACTCACTCGAGCAATTGGCGTTAAGTTCAGACCAAAACAAGATGCAGTTTTCTGACCGAATGGACATATTTCGGCATTCGATTAATTATTGTCTTTGCAGGGTTAAACACAGCCCCATTCGATTGGGATATAGGCTCCATTCTCGCCTGGGGAACGTCTTGTGCCAGAGGGACAGATGTAGGTTATCCCAGAACCCCACACCAATTCCGGAATAGGATTATGTCCTCTCTACAATTGTTAAATTGATGGTTTCACGCGCGGAAACTTTTATATATGCTCGCTCTCTCAGTGAAACATCCACATTTCTCACACCGAGCCCCCAGAATATTATGAGAGACGTTTCTCCCCAGTCAAACGCTGTAATAGATTAGCTGTAAGTGCACACGGATTTCCTGCCTCATGTTCTGTCCATACCATTACATTGTTCTGGACCCTAATTGTCAGTCTCTGTCTGCAGTAGATTGGATTTAACTACGCAGTAGAATTTCCATATCTGGTGGCATTTCCATGTTCTCAACACGAACTGTCAACAGAGATCTATTTCTACTCAAGGTCATTCAATAGTCTAAGCCCTATCTCGATTCTTTTTGTTGCAGCCAACATCCCATTTCTCCATCCAAACTTTTGTTTCAGATACATCAAAGAATTTTTGAATGGGTGGATCATGTATTCACTCAAGGATCCTAAGGGAGACGGAACACGTGCTGTGGGAACCGAGTCAGCATTTTAAACACCTTAGTGGACTCTACGATAGTTTCTGTAAACTGGATGTTGGCTAATATAGTCCACATTATTTAGCAACAATGTGACTAGCCAAACCCGGGAAATTTAGGCTAATTAATTGAGCAGCAGTAATAGGATCGATATCTGGGACCATACCTTCCGGCAGAGAACTATACTTTTCTGCCTCGCTGTCAATTTAAAAACCGTATCCTACATGACTATAGCCACTACATTTCAAAATTATTCCCTTTGCTGCGAGGCGGTTGAGGAGAACTTAAGATCCTAGCGAAACTCTCGGTGAACAGCAATACTTTGTTTCATATGAATGCATTTTCTGCCATTTGGGATTTCATCATCGGAGTTAAAAGTGTGACTGTGACTTCCCTTGGAGGCCATGACGTCAGCTGCCGCGCACATGACGGCTCCGTCTCGGGAATGAATATATTGGCAAATTCAACCCCGATAATGGGTTGTTTTTGATGTTAAGAAAAGGCACACAAATTGTAGAACAGGCCATTCCCCGGGACTGTTATGCAGGTAACTTATCGGTCCCGGCAGAAAGCACTTCAAATCCCATCCCAGAGAAGTTTTCAATTAGTTTCCCCTTATCGGGAGACTATGATCTATCGAACTCGAGGACGCATCCGTTGCACGTCTACTTTATCCATTTATTTTATCATCTTATATACCTCAATTTGATATCCCCGCATTCTTCTAAACGCTGGAGAGTATAGGTCTAAACTGCTCAACCTTTCTGCATAAGACAGCCCTCTCATCTCTGAACCTCGTCTGAACTTCGGGGCCTCACGGTAGCATGGTGGTTAGCATCAATGCTTCACAGCTCCAGGGTCCCAGGTTCGATTCCCGGCTGGGTCACTGTCTGTGTGGAGTCTGCACGTCCTCCCCGTGTGTGCGTGGGTTTCCTCCGGGTGCTCCGGTTTCCTCCCACAGTCCAAAGATGTGCGGGTTAGGTGGATTGGCCATGCTAAATTGCCCGTAGTGTAAGGTTAATGGGGGGATTGTTGGGTTACGGGTATACGGGTTACGTGGGTTTAAGTAGGGTGATCATTGCTCGGCACAACATCGAGGGCCGAGGGGCCTGTTCTGTGCTGTACTGTTTAAAAAAAAAAAAACTGCTTCCAATGCACCGGCATCGTGGGTTTGAGTAGGGTGATCATGGCTCGGCACAACATCGAGGCCCGAAGGGCCTGTTCTGTGCTGTACTGTTCTATGTTCTATCTTCCCTCCAATAAGCGGACCGAAACCGAACCCAGTACTCGCGGTACGATCTCAACAATGCGTTGCACAGTTGCGACACTTCCTTGTCTTTTTACTCTATTTCATCAGCATGGTGACACAGTCGTTAGCACTGCTGCCTCACAGCTCCAGGGACCGGGGTTCAATTCCGGCCTTGCGTGACTACACTTTCTCCCAGTGCGTGCTTGGGTTTCCTCCGGTTTGCTCCCAAAGTCCAATGATGTGCAGGTTAGATGGATTGACCATGATAAATTGCCCCTTAATATTCAAAATAGTTTGGTGGGATTACTGAGTTACTGGGATAGGGTGGAGACCTCGGCTTAAGTAGTGTGCTCTTTCCAAGGGCCGTTGAAGACTCTCTGGGCCAAACGGCCACTTTCTGCACTGCAGGGAAACTATTATATGATCATTGCAATCGCTTTCTTCATTTTCTGCTGCACCTGCATGCTAACATTCTGTGACTGATGTGCGAGGACACCCAGATCACTCTGAAGCGGACCTTGGTCTCTCCCAAGTTAGATAATAAGTTACCTTCCCGTTTCCACGAGAAAAATGGATGGCTTCACAAGTATCCACGTTATACACCATCTGGCACATTTTGGCCCACTCCCCTAACTTATCGATATGCACTTTTAAGTTCCTATTTTCTGAATTGCATATGTTTTAATGCAAGAAGTATAACATGTAAGGCAAATTAACTTAGAGCTTGGATTAGTACTTGGAACGATGATGTTGTTGACATTACAGAGACCTGGTTAGTGGAAGGGCGGGATTGGCAGCTAAATGTTCCAGCAGTTAGATATTTCAGGCAGGATAGAGGGGGATGTAAAAGGGGTGGCGGAGTTGCGCTACTGGTTAGCGAGAATATCACAACTGGAGCGCGGGAGGACACCTCAGAAGGCAGCGTGGCTAAATGGGGAGAGCTCAGGAATAAGAAGAGTGCCGTCACAATGTTGGGGGTTTACTACAGGCCACCCAACAGCCAGCAGGAGATAGAGGAGGAGATAGGTCGACAGATTTTGGAAAGGAGTAAAGCAACAGGGTTGTTGTGATGGGAGACTTTAAGTTCCCCAATATTGACTGGGACTTAATTAGTGCTAGGGGCTTGGACGGGGCAGAGTTGTAAGGAGCATCCAGGAGGGCTTCTGAAAACAATATGTCGATGGTCCAACTAGGGAAGGGGCTATACTGGACCTGGTATTGGGGAGTGAGTCCTGCCAGGTGGTAGAAGTTTCAGTAGGGGAGCATTTCGGGAACAGCGACCGCAATTTAATAAGTTTTAAAGTGCTGGTGAACACTAAGAGTGTTCCTAGGGTGAATGTGCTAAATTGGGGGAAGGCTAGTTATAAAAATATTCGGCAGGAACTGAAGAACCTAGATTGGAGGCGGATGTTTGAAGGTATATCAACATCTGACACGTGGGAGGCTTTCAAATGTCAGTTGAAACGACATCAGTACCGGCATGTCATTGCGTGGAGGAAGGATAAATACGGCAAATTTCGGGAACCTTGGATAACGAGAGATACAAGAGGCCTAGTCAAAATTAAAAGGAGGCATTTGTCAGGCATAGAAGGCTGGGAACAGACGACGACTGTGTGGAATATAAAAAAAGTAGGAAGGAACTTAAGCAAGGAGTCAGGAGAGCTAAAAGGGGTCACAAAAAGTCATTGATAAATAGGGTTAAGGAAAATCCCAAGGCTTTTTACACGTACATAAAAAGCAAGAGGGTAGACAGGGAAAGGGTTGGGCCACTGAAGGGAAGGCGAGGGAATCTATGTGTGGAGCCAGAGGAAATGGGCGAGGTTATAAATGCATGCTTTGCTTCAGTATTCATCGAAGATAAGCAATTGGTGGATGTTGAGTCTGGAGGAGGGTGTGTAGATGGCCTGGGTCACATTGAGATCCAAAAGACGAGGTGTTGGGCGTCTTGAAAAATGTTAAGGTAGATAAGTTCCCAGGACCTGATGGGATCTACCCCAGAATACTGAAGGAGGCTAGAGAGGAAATTGCTGAGGCCTTGACAGAAATTCTTGGATCCTCACTGTCTTGAAGTGATGTTCCAGAGGACTGGAGCATAGCCAATGCTGTTCCTTTGTTTCAGAAGGGTAGCAAGGATTATGCAGGGAAACTACAGGGCAGTGAGCCTTACCTCAGTGGTAGGGAAATTACTGGAAAGAATTCTTCGAAACAGGATCGACTCCCATTTGGAAGCAAATGGACGTATTAGCGAGAGGTAGAATGGTTTTGTGAAAGGGAGGTCGTGTCTCACTAACTTGACAGAGTTTTTCGAGGAGGTCACAAAGATGATTGATGGAGATAGGTCAGTGGATGTAGTCTATATGGACTTCAATAAGACCTTTGACGAGGTCCCTCTGGCAGACAGGTACAAAAGGTGAAGTCACACGGGATCAGGGGTGAGCTGCCAAGATGGATACCGAACTGGCTAGGTCAAAGAAGGCAGAGAGTAGCAATGGAAGGGTGCTTTTCTGATTGGAGGGCTGTGACTAGTGGTGTTCTGCAGGGATTCCGCTTTAAGGGGGGGGGGGGGATTGGTGAGATTATGGGGATCCACGGGGAATTCGGCCAGTTTTCGGGGTCTTTATAGTTCAAGCAAGGGGACAAGAGAGGAGATTGGGGAGGATGCCGTTCAAGGAAGTGGGAGGGAGTTTTCGATATTTGGGAATGCAGGTAACGCCGGAATGAAAGCAGCTACATAAGCTGAATTTGGCTCGGTTGGTGAAGCACATGAAGTGGAACTTCAGAAAGTGGGATATGCTCCATCTGTCACTATTGGGGAGGGTGCAGGCGGAAAGATGACAGTTCTCCTGAGGTTTCTGTTTGTATTTCAGACGCTGCCTATTTTTGTCATCAAAATGTTCTTTCATAGCGTGAATGCGGTGATCATCCGGTTTGTGTGGACGGGTAAAACCCCGCGTGTAAAGAAGATGCTGCTGGAGCGGGGCCGAGATGAGGGGTGTCTGGCCCTACCGAAGTTTACTCCTGGACGGCGAACATAGCAATAGTCAGTGTCTGGGTATTGGGGGAGGGGTCTGTGTGGGAGCGGGTGGCGGCGGCTTCATGTAGAAGAACAAGTTTAGAGGCACTGGTAATGGCACCTCTGCCGTTTTCGTTGGCTCGGTACTCCACAGGCTCGGTGGTAGTGGTGGCCTTGAGTGTGTGGGGACTGTGGCGGAAGCCTATGGGAGTGGAGGGGGCGTCGGTATGGGCACTAGTTTGTGGAAACCACTGGTTTGCACAGGTGGGGCTGGATGGGGGTTTCGGAGGTTGCAGCGAGCCGGGATCTAGTGGTTTATTGACGGCAGCTTTTCGTGCTTGGAGGGTTTGGATGAGGAGTTTGAACAGCCCGGTGGAAATGGGTTCCACATTCTGCAGTGACGGACTTTGTGCGGAAGTCGTTTCGACCTTTCTGCATCTGCCACGCCAGGGAATACAGCACAAGGTAGAATCGAAAACCGGAGTGGGGGAGGGGAAGGTCTCGGAAATGTATAAAAAGCTCACAGAACGGGAGGGACCCCCGATAGGGGAGGTGAAGCGTAAGTGGGAAGAAGAATTGGACAGGGAAGTCGAGGCGAGGTTGTGGAAGGATGCCCTGAGTAGAGTCAACGCGTCTTCGTTGTGTGCCAGGCTTAGCCAGATACAATTTAAGGTGGTCCGCAGGGTGCATATGACTGTGGGCAGGCTGAGCAGGCTGAACGGGTGGAGGATATGTATGGGCGGTGTGCAGGTGGGCCCGCTAATCATTTCCGAGGCTCAGGGGATTTTGGCGAGGATTTGCCGATGTCATGTCATTAAGGGTGATTTCGAGTCCAGAGGTGGCAGAGAGAGGCTGATGTTTCTGCCTTTGCCTCCCTGGCAGCCTGGTGACGGATTTGTTGGCATGGAGGGACTCAGGGGTATGGGTTGTGACATGGCTGAGATTTTCAGGCTTGAGAAGATCAAGTTCACAGGAAGAGGATCTGTGCGTGGGTTCGCCCGGAGGTGGCATCCATTTATCGACTGCTTTGGGGAAAATCAAGCTGTTAGCAGAAAGGTGGGGTGGGGGTGTGGGGGTGGGGGGGGGGGGGGGGGTGCTGGTTGAGGTTGGAAACAGTTAGTGGAAAGGGGGACTAGTGAATTGTTTATGTAAGTCACATTGGCTGGATTTGGTTGTTGTTTGCATTGTTGTTTATCCCTCTTGAAAACTGTTAAAATTTTATATATGCCTCAATAAAACATTTTTTTAAATGTTTTTTATCCTAAGCCACCAGGCCAAACACACTAGCATTTTGTTTATCAACAACAATACTTTATTTTAAAAAGTAAGATTCCATGGGTTTGGTGCAATGACACGATATTTATTGGAAGTGCTAAAGTTGGCTTTCTAATGGACAGATCGTTAAATAAACAGTTCCACGTTGGAATGACGCGACACGACGTCCCCTTGAAACTACATTATTTTATTGATGTTAAAACTTGTACACATTTTCCCGTTGTTGTTTTCCTGCCATTAATTTATTTCACTATATATAGAAACCAACTGAGCAGTTGGAATGTCCGTGCCTCTATTAACCTGTTCTGGGACTGTAGCGGACGCTAGAAGTGGAGAGAGATTGATGAATAATCGTCAATAGCAGTGTGAGAGCAACGTGAGAAATTTAATGTCAAGCATAATGTAGTGTCGACAGTCACCCGTTTCCGAGTGGATGAACTCAACTGTTAAAATATGAAAGTCATTATCATCCATGTATCCCAACTTATCTACAGATCAATAAAATGATAGCAAGCGCATGAATGTATCAGCTGGATAGTTATTTACTAACACGAGATCGGAATGAGTACCCAGCACCTTCAGTTGTTTTCCTTTGTGTGATGTTCCCTCGAATAAAACATCGAGGCGAATTAAGGTTACTCGGGATCCCACTGTATTCCTTATATAGTCTTCAAACTTAGTTGGAAAAACATAAATATTGAATTCAGCTAAAGATAAAATATCCATATGATTTGTTTTATTTTTGGGAATCAGGGCAATTTTGAAAGTGTTAATTACACGAAGCAGCAGCGTGGTCTCCAGTTAAAGTTCTGGGACCTGAAAATGTACAACAAGGGATTAAGAAACGCAGAGAAAGACGTGACAACCCATGTGTAAAATTGAACATTACATCGGTAAAATACTGTGACTGGAGAGGATGGATCCAGCAGAACCTTTGCTCTAAAGTATAATTCAGGCACATGATAAGGGGCAAAGCAGAAAAGGAGAACAGTCAAAATCCCCCCAATTGTCATCAACACTTTTTTTTTCATCAACCTCATTGATTCCTTCCCTTTCCCGATTTCTAGCAGTTTCTTAGATGTCAGGAAATAGCAGATCAACAGGATTAGAACAGGGATCGCAAACACCATAACTTCAGAAACAAACAGGAGGATTTCCCACAGTCTCCACACTATGACCATTTCCATGCATGGGACACTATTTGGTGATACCGTTCCCTTTATAAAAAACTCCATTAGACTCAGAGTAAATACTGCCAGCCAAGTTGCAATAGACAGCGCAACATAATATCTGCGCTTTCTCCAAGCCTGAGACCTAATGGGGTGGACGACAGCTATGTATTGGTCAACGGCAATGCAGGCCATGAATGGTGGGTTGGCACAAAGGTTGATTGTATACAGGAGAAGAATAAAATTATAATATAAATGTACTGAGACAACATGTATGGTGAACACCATAATGTTAAGCGTGGAAGCAACAATGACCGAAAGGTTTGTGATGGTCAAATCAAGCAGGAGCACATCAGTTGCTGACGAGAGTTTTTTTGATTTTATGATGTGCCACAGTGCAATTGCGTTCCCACTGATACCTAATAGAAGCACTAAGCTAAAGAAGCAGATAAATACGGTTATTTTAGCCTGATCCAATGGGTGGGAGTTACTGTTAATTGAGGGCACGAAACTTGTATTTCTACTTTGATTGGGGGAGTGAAGCTCTGACCAGGTTGTGGTGACTGTTACATTCCATGTCATAAAACTTGCCATTTGATGTTATGTAGAATAATGAAAAGCAGTGGAAAAAATAATAAAGATTCACTGTCCAATAAGAGTTGAGACCACACGTAAGATTATCGTTTGTTGAGTTGGATGTGTTTTCCTCCAGCACATCAATGATATTTCATGGATACAGCCTTCGTCATTTACTTCTCAGAAAACTATGGCTATGAAAAGTGCAGTGGCGGCAGCACGTAGGTATCAGAATCCTGTAAATTGGTAGATATGAATAAAGTTATTACAGTACTCAAAATAATATCAAGAGATATGATGTATTGAGTGCTATCAAGACATTGAGTAGAGTCCTTAATTCACTCTTTGGAAGATGTCTACCCACTGATTGTTGTCTTAATGACCCTGTCTGTGCTTGGACCTTTATCTACCCTCCTCTCTGTTTCAGGCAGACATGTGCACACTGCCCCTGCCACAACTAACCCCATTTACTTACCTTCCGGAAGATAATTTTACACCGTCTTTCACTCCATTCACTCAGGATGGTGAGAATCTGGCATGTCCTGACTTGGAAGGTAGTGGAGGCTTGAAACCTCACAATCTTTAAAAAGCATTTGAATCACCGTCACATTCACTGATATGAGACAATTGCTGGGAAGTGGGAATCGTTTGAGATTAGTGGTAGTTCCTTTTGGTGCAGACTCGATGGGCCGAAGGGCCTTTTTGCGCTGTGCGTATCTATGACTCTATAATGGGGTTGTCACTAGATTAGTAATTACGATTAATACTCTGAAGACGTGGGTTCCTGGCCCACCACGGCAGACAATAAAACTCTGAAATTAATGGTCTAATGATGACCACGACACCTTTTCCGAACATTTAAAACCCATCTGGTTCACCAATGCATTTTAGTGAAGGAAATGTGCCATCAGTACTGGCTTCCATGTGAACCCAGGCCCAAAGCAATGCAGTTGACTGTGAAAGTGCCGAACAAGCCACTTCGTTCGAAAAAAACACTCGAATGTCTACAAGAAATTACTCCAGAGAGATATAGACCATGTGACATCGGTCATGGCAATGGAAAGAACAACAGGAAACTCAGCCCTTTTGACCCTGTAATGTACTCATTACGAACACCTCGGACATTAAGTTAATATTGGAATTAGTGCCTCAAATAATAGTAAAAGAACAACTTAATTATTCGCTGGAATCTTACATGACAGCCAGTGGCATGGACACCACCGTCACCATACCCGACTGTCTGACTCATGGTCAGGACAGACCCAGCAGAGTTGGCGGCACCGGAGCATACAGTTAGGAGGGAATTACCCTGGTAGTCATCACCAGCGACTGTGGACACATTACGTGTGATGGTATCAAGTGAAGCATGGTCAAAGAAGCCTCTTGCTGATTACCACGTACCACATCCACCTCCCCACTCCTCAGGGCCCCGCTTCTGAATCAGAGCTCCTCCATGTTGTACACGAGTTGGGGGAAGCACAAAGGGTAAAAATAAAGCCGAAAGTTCACTCTTTGACGAACTGCAATTTCCAGTATCGAGACACATAGAACCTGCTGGCCAAGTCCAAATAGACATAAATGCAAGACTGGATCTGCGGCATTCAGTCATTCAGAAATGTACTTGACCAAACACTCACCAGCCTACCTGCCGTTGATGCATCTGTGCATGAGAGCAGGGGTGAGAATGACCAATGGACAATTCGTGTGTAGTGGTAGACCCGTATTCACTTTCAGAATACCCTCCATCTTGTTATGTTGTTCATCATTCTAAAAGGATAGATTTCAAAAAGATCGAGCAACCCTTGAGGAGTTGTGCGCCAGCAGCAACCAAATCGCGCTCAACGAACATTTTCCAACTGGTGGCCTGGCGTATCACCCAATGTAATATTACAAACTCGATTGGGGATCAAACAATGAGTGACAGAGTGCATGCCAGGCGCAACAGCAATTAAGGGTTAAACCTGCTGAAGTAACAGGTCAGGACTAATTGTGAATCCAAGAATTAAATCAGCAAGCAATATACAGGACTATACAACACTACAACCAATCGATCTGATGAAAATGAAAATTTGAAATGAAAATCGCTTATTGTCGCAAGTAAGTTACTGTGAAAAGCCCCTAGTCGCCGCATGCCGGCGCCTATTCGGGGAGGCTGGTACGGGAAAGTTGTACAGTCGTGTCACATTCATCCCTGAATTGTGTTGGACAAATAAACAACTCATTGAAGGGGGGAGAGTCCACAGATATTCCCATCCGCAATGAGTTTGGAATCGGGTGTATCAGTGCAAAAGAAAAGGCTGAAGTATTTGCAACAATGGTTTTTCATATTATTTACAGTGCAGAAGGAGGCCATTCCGCCCATCGAGTCTGCACCAGCTCTTGGAAACAGCACCCTACCCAAGCCCATACCTCCACCCTATCCCCATAACCCAGTAGCCCCACCCAACACTAAGGGCAATTTTGGGCACTAAGGGCAATTTACCATGGCCAATCCACCTAACCTGCACATCTTTGGACTGTGGGAGGAAACCGGAGCACGCGGAGGAAACCCACGCAGACACGGGGAGAATCTGCAGCCACTGCACAGACAGTAGCCCAAGCTGGGAATCGAACCTGGGACCCTGGAGCTGTGAAGCAACAGTGCTAACTGTGCCACCGTGCTGCCCTGAGCAGCCCATCCTCAAATTTAGCAACGCTTGGACGATATCGAGACTTGAGCCGACAAATGGAAAATAACATTCCTTTCACACAGGTGCCAGTCAATGATCACCTCCAACAAAAGAGGAAAAAAACAATCGACCTTTGACATTCAATGATATTAACATCGCCCAAGCCCCCACTATCAACAACATGGGCGTTACCACTGACCAGAAACTGAACTAGCGCAGCCACATTAAGACTGTGGCTACAAGAGCAGGTCAGTGGACATAAAGACTGTGGCTACAAGCGCAGGTCAGTGGACATAAAGACTGTGGCTGCAAGTGCAGGTCTGGGAACAGGAAACCTGCGGCAAGCAACACGCTTCTGCCTCACCAATCGCTGCACGCAGTCTGCAAGATACAACGAGGAGTTTGATGAAATACTCCCCACTTTCCCGGATAAGTGAAGCTACTGCGATAGCCAAGAAGCTCGGTACTATCCAGGATAAGCAAAGTCCTTGATTTCTACCCCTTCCCCAAACATTCACTCCCTCCATCTGGGACGCACAGTGACAGCAGTGTGCACCATCTAGAAGATGCAATGCAGGAACTCGGCAGGGCTCCTTAGATAGGGCACTCCGAACCCACGATCGACCCCATCATGAAGAAGAAGGACAGCAGACAAATCGATGAACCAACACCTGGAAATTCCCCTTCGGACTACTCACATTCCTGACTTTGACATATATCATATTCCCTTCACTGTTTTTAGGTTATTATCAAGGAACTCCATCCTCTAAAGCACTGTGCGTACACCTAGACAAGCTCAATGCAGCGAAAATAAATCCAGGCTCGGCCAGCCAAGCCCATAATCCCATAAGTGAGTAACTATTAGAAGGTATACATCATAATACTGATTGATTTCTCTCAGCCCCGTCCTCGTTTGCACCTCTGCACACACTGACAGTTACACTTCAGCCTTTCAGTTTAAGCACAATATCTGTGTACTGACTGTTCATTCTCACAACACTCTCTCAGAGTGATATCTGTACAGTGACTAGTGCCTCAGCCCCTCTCCCCCAGAGAATAATCCCCAAGGGGTATCTGTACAGGGACTAGTGCCTCACAGCCCCTCTCCCCCAGAGAGTATTCCCCAAGGGGTATCTGTACAGTGACTAGTGCCTCACAGCCCCTCTCCCCGGGGAGATATCTGTGCAGTGGCTTGTGTTTCACAGTTGTCTCCCACAACTTGGGGCCTCACGGTAGCATGGTGGTTAGCATCAATCCTTCACAGCTCCAGGGTCCCAGGTTCGATTCCCGGCTGGGTCACTGTCTGTGTGGAGTCTGCACGTCCTCCCCGTGTGTGCGTGGGTTTCCTCCGGGTGCTCCGGTTTCCTCCCACAGTCCAAAGATGTGCGGGTTAGGTGGATTGGCCATGCTAAATTGCCCGTAGTGTAAGGTTAATTGTTGGGTTACGGGTATACGGGTTACGTGGGTTTGAGTAGGGTGATCATTGCTCGGCACAACATCGAGGGCCGAAGGGCCTGTTCTGTGCTGTACTGTTCTATGTTCTAATAAAGTATCTATACAGCGCTCGTGTCTCACGTCCACCTTCTCCAGGGAGGTGTCTGCACAGTGACTAGTGTCTCACAGTTCCTCTACCGTACGGATATATCTGTGCAGTGACTAGTGTTTCTCATCTCTCTCCCGCACGGGGGTATTTGTACAGCAATTAAGAACAAATAACAAAGAAGAAGAAAAAAGTACAGCACAGGAACAGGTCTTTCGGCCCTCCAAGCCTGTGCCGATCATGATGCCCTAATTAAAAACAAACACTCTGCCCTCACTCCTTCCGTATCTCTCTATTTCCTCCCTACTCGTGTATCTATCCAGACCCCTCTTAAATGTTGCTAATGTGCCTGCTTCCACCAAAAGAAAATGTCGCACAGTTCCTCTTCATTTGAACAGCGGCTGGTGTCTCACAATCACTCTCCCAAGGGTGAGATTTGAACAGTGACTCACTGTCCCTCTCCCCAGTGGGGTGTAGGAACGTTTTCAGGGACTGAGTATTGAGCTGGCTTTTACGTGGGGATCCTCCCTCTATGTTAGGGTGTATTTTACAAGCTTAGTCAACGGACGGGGGAGAGTGACTTGGATAATTGACAAAACCACTCTGTATTACATTGTTTCAGGTGCAACAGGTGTACTATTTCCAAAAATCAAGCGCCCACCCCAGTTGGACTCAATCCAATCCTTGTAGCTCTCTATTTTACCTTAAACAATGAATTTTACTTTAGACAGCATGGTGGCTGCGTGATCAGCTGATGATTTGACCCCATCCCGTTTCCTGGCCATCAATTCTTTTCAAGGATTCTTGTATCCGCTCTGTCTTGTTCACTCCTACTCCCATTTTCCCCTTACCTCTGTGGTTTCTGTCTGTATCATTGTTTGTCTGGACGCAGGATGTTCAAGCTGGTTCATCTTTGTACCAGGCTTGTCTCAGCACACAATGTTGGAGCTATTGAAAAGAACTGCTTATTGAGCTGACTATGTTATTGCTGACCACATTATATCTGTCCGCTTCAGTCTGTCTTAAGAACATGGTCAAGTTAGGTTAAATCCCATCATTCATTGCAGCGACTGCTCTTATCAAGAGTTTAAATGCTATGTTCTACGACTCATGTTTAAGATTAATAATGATTACTGGGTATACATTCTATGATTAGTCTCAATCCTCAACAAACTAACTTATCCTACCTTCAGAGGCCATCTGCATAGTGATTCGTGTCTCACAGTCCCTTTCCCCAGACCGCTATCTGTATAGCGACTATTGTTTGCCATTCCATCTCCTGAAGGGTGAGATATGTATAATGACGAGTGTCTCAGAATCCCTCTTCCCCTGGACATATCTGCACAGATATTCCTGTCTCACAGTCGTTCTCATCAGGGAGGTATCCATAGAGGTACGAGGGCGGCGCAGTAGCACAGTGGTTAGTACTGCCGCCTTCGGCCACTGTCTGTCCGGAGTGTGCACGTTCTCCTCGTGTCTGTGTGGGTTTCCTCCGGGTGCTCCGGTTTCCTCCCGCAAGTCCCGAAAATTGTGCTTGATGGGTGAATTCGACATTCTGAATTCTCCCTCAGTATACCCCAATAGGCGCCGGAATGTGGCGACGAGGGGATTGTCATAGTAACTTCATTGCACTATTAATGCAAGGCTACTCGTACCACCAATAAAGGTTATTATTATAGTGTCTCACAGTCCCTCTCCTCCAGCGTGGATATCTGTAAAGTGGCCAGTGTCTCCACATCCCAATCCACCGTGAAGTATCTGTACATTTACTGGTGACTTTGTCCCCTCTACCTCAAAAGTATGTTTGCTCACTGACTGCTGATCTCTGTCAATTTCCTCTAGAAGATAAATGTGTACAGACTTCTGCACTATCCAGGACAAGCAAAGTATTTCCGACTCGCTCAAGCAGATGCTGCTATTGCCGGGAGCCATTTTATTCACGCAACTCTGAAATTATATTTCTCTCTGCCGTGTCCAATCATATCCACCTTATCACGGGGGTCAAAAGATGCATTTATGTGAAGGGTTGACAACTGACCTCCGCTCTGCACTTCCCAATATATTACTCTATTCAACCATATCTGCTACCGTATCCTTGCTCTCTACTCAGACATCCTCTCTGCCTCTCATGATAGTGGTATTACCTACATTCAAACCGCCCATGCCTCCTTCACGGTTCAACGTTCCACTCACCTTTCTCTTCATGCTATTGTGCTGAGGACATTTAATCTGAAGTTTGATCTGGGACTCTGCTGATGGATGCTGCTGTGGTTTCACAGATGAGTCTGTTTAATTGCCAGAGTCAGCTCGAGGTTGTACAAGAGTACAAGTGAAAAGGGGGGAACGCCCAGAGCGTCATTTGCCCGCCTGCCAACAGCAAATTGGGATTAGCGACTGTTTATAGTTCCAGGGCTGCAGTTTATCCAATAGCTCTCCTTGGTCAAGTCATGCGCCACGTAAGCGCCTCCCAACAATGCATGTGGATGCTGTTGTTGGTCTGCATCAGGAATACTTTATAACATTTGCGTGGGGCCCAATCTAGCTCAGACAAAAGGGACACATTCACTGCAGGTCTTAAACTGAACAATAGTTCAGGTACCGAACTTCCTTTCACATACTTGGAAGGCAGCGGTCGAATCCATTCAAAACACCGAGATTGAAAGATCACCCTCGCCAATGAGAACGGCGTGGTATATTTGGTCAGTTCCTATACTCAGAATCGTTGGTGGCCGAGTCATTGACAGCCCCAGACAAGACGTTATAAAGTACAGACCTTCATTCCTTATATTCTATAATTTATCAGGTATCGGTGTGCGTGTGGAGTTTAATTTCCTCTCCTTCACCGATTTATTCATTTATATCTTGGTTTTCAATTGAAATAAGTCAGTTCTCAGAACACACTCAGATTTTCACCTCCAGCACAGTTCAACACGACTGTGTGTTTTAGACCCTGATGCCTGTGTGAGATGTGAAGGAGATCGGATGTCAGTAACATTAGAATGTCATATCCGGAGTTTGACATTCAACATTTTCCATATTGTCAACATGAACTGTAAATAAATATGGATTGACCTTCGAAACGCATCCAAGGTCCTTAAATAAATAATTCACTCTGGCAGGATGTTTCTTTTATCTAGATTATTTGTCACCCCCCCCCCTAATAAAATCAGTCACTCTTTAATCCAACCTTCGCTCTCTTCTCTTCTCTTTGTCCCTCTTTTAATCCCACAATCGTTCTCTTCTCTCTCTGTGCCCCCCTTTTGCTCTTTCTTCCTCCACACTTCTATTCCCCCTCTTCTTTCGCCAATGTTTTCTATCTCCACCCTTTTTTAATTGATCTATCAAACTAATTCAATTATATATGTATATATATATATATGCAGACGCCTACAGAAATAAACACACACATATATAATATAACATAGTATCTATTATTTCGTATACATATATGTGCACACAATTTTTACCTGCTCCTGCATCTGTCTCCTCTATCTTTGAGTCGACAGTGCAGCCTGTGTGGATCAGATATTAACCCGGGCTCGTTTTGCTTATTCAGGTGAATGCGAAATATCCCATTGACAGCAGGAAAAAACAAAATAGGAGTTCCCCACGGTGACTGATCTAAACCATTTCCCTTACCATGTGCATAGCTCTTAGCAGTTTTTAAGTAAATAGATGTATTAGCTTCTCATATCTGGTAATTACATTATTACATTCAGCATACAATTCGGATTGTCTCCAATAAACGTTTAGAAAAACCAAATTGCCAACATCTAAATGACATTTCATCACTTGCCGGATGAGTGCAGCTTCCAAAAGACTCAAAAAGCTTGACAACTGCCATGGCAAAGCAACCCACTAGAATGGGCACCACCATCCACCATGGCACCACTCAGAGGGGTTACTACAGGCCTCCCAACAAACAGCCGACGGTATAGGAGCCGATATGTAGGCAGATTTTGGAAAAATGTAATAGCAACAGGATTGTTGGGGTGGACTATTTTAACTTCCTATAATTACTGGGACTCAATTATTGCTTGGAGCTTTGATGGGCCAGAGTTTTGTAAGAAGCTTCCAGAAGGGTTCGTGAAACAACATATATACATGCCAACTAGGGAAGGAGCCGTGCGGCACGTGATATTGGGGAATGGGCCGGGACATGTGGTCGGTATTCATGATTGAGTCGGGGAGGTTTTCGGGATCAGCTACCATAATTCTGTTAGTTTTAAGTTATTGTTGGATAAAGATAAGAGGAGCAATCGGGGCGTGAAGGTGCTAAATTATGGAACGGCTAACATTAACAATGTTAGGCAGAACTGAAGAATCCAGGTGGGTGGATGTTTGAGGGTAAAATCGACATCTGGCATGTGGGAGGTTTTCAAATGTCGTTAATAGGAATTCAGGATCGGCGTGCTCCTGTCCAGAAGAAGGTAAGTATGGCAAGTTTAGGAACCGTGGATAACGAGGGAAACTGTGAACTGAAGTTCCTTGCAGAGAGTCGTGAATACCGCCCAGCCATCACACAACCTGCCTCCCACCCATGGACTCCATCTACACCTCCCACTGCCTGGGGAAAGCGGGCAGCATAATCAAGGATCCCTCCCACCCGGCTTACCTCACTTTTCCAACTACTTTCCATCGGGCAGAGATATCGAAGTCTGAGAACACGCACGAACAGACTCAAAACAGCTTCTTCCCCACTGTCACCAGACCTCCTAAATGGCCCTCTTATTGACTAACCTCATTAACACTACACCCTGTATGCGTCGTCCGATGCCAATGCTTATGTAGTTACATTATATATCTTGTGTTGCCCTATTATGTGTTTTCTCTTGTATTTCTTGAATTTTGTTTAATTCCCTTTTCTTCCATGTACTGAATATCTGTTGAGCTGCTTTGCAGAAAAACACTTTTCACTGTACCTCGGTACACGTGACAATAAACAAATCCAATCCAATCAAATCTACCTTTGCACGGACTGTCACATCCTCGATCCTGACCTGGCAGGATCTACCATAATACACCATGGATATTGAAGGTGAAAATTATTGACTGATTTTCCTGGTGACTGTAAGTTACCGATATTGTACCTCTATGCAGCAAGACGTTGAGAACACAGGCCACATAAGCTATGAGTTTTGGTTCCAAGAGTCAGGTTGCATGATACTTTTCACCTCTCCTGAGTCGGCCAATGATATTGGTTTGCTTTCTCTATGTGCAGATCCAACTTTGCAGCAAGAGTTGGATGCCGTGGATACAGGTACAGAATGTTAAAACTACTCCTAGTCGGGTCTTGATAACGTGAGTAGGCGGGGGATGTCCGATGTGACGTTGCTCCATGACCATTCTTTTCTTGATGTTTATATCCGTGGTGAAAAATGTACAGCATGGGAGAGACATTTAATGTGTCTCTGAAACTGATGTGTCTATGGGGATGGCTAGCATACATCATCAGAGAAGATACATTTCCTGAACTTGGCGCGGTGTTTTTTTTTGTGTTCACTTTCAATCCTGAAAAGATTGAAGAGCTTGCTGTCTGACCTAGGCTGCAGGTAGACTCGTGCCAAAGTGTATGACGGAGATAGATAAAAGAAATGTCAGCTGGAGACGGATAGAAATGAAGTGGCAAAAATTGACACAAAGGGCAGATCATATACGATGGATAGATATCTGGAGGACAGGTGTATGTTGATATGGAGAGAACAATTATTAGATGCTGTGACAGATGGACAATAAATGCTACATAGATAGAAAGAGTAACAATAGCCGACAGTTAGATATAATACACAGTAAAAATAATGAGTGATCTATATATATATATATATCATTCGCAGATGTGAAAAGGGACAAATCAGAAGTGGAGGCGGAAAAAGATTCTTGCAATGGTCTTCATCATCTTATTTTTCATCAGCTCCACCGATTCCTTCCCAGCTGGATTGGTTTGGATTTATGTATTGTTGCGTGTATCGAGGCACAGTGAAAAGTATTGTTCTGCTTACAGTACAGACAGATCATTCCATACATGAAAAAAACATAGAACAAAACACAGTACAGCACAGGGACAGGCCCTCTAACCTGTACCGGTCACAATACCAACCGTTGACAAAACCCTCAGCACTTCCTTGTGCCATATCCCTCTGTACACATGCTATCCATGTGTTTGTCAAGATGCCTTTTCAACGCCGTTAATGTATCTGCTTCCAAAATCTCCCCTGGCAATGCGTTCCAGACACTCAACACCCTCTACATAAAAAAACCTGCCTCGCACATCTCCACTAACCTGGCCCCACGGACCTTAACGTATGCCACCTAGTGACTGACCCCTCCACCCTGGGAAAGAGTGCCTGCTCATCCACTCTATCCATGCCCCTCATAATCTTGTAGACCTCTATCAGCCGATGGGACATACATGAATGCACAAGTAGTACAAAGATACAGGATCGGATGAGCATACTACTCACAAGAGAAGATGCGTGAGGAGGTCAGTTCAGTCCCCAGTGGGTCAATCAGGATTCTGGTAACAGCGGGGAAGAAGCTGTCTTTGACCCTGTTAGTGCGTGTTCTCAGAATTTTGTACCGCGTGCCCGATGAAAGAAGTTGGAAGATAGAATAAACCAAGTGGGAGGAGTCGTTGGTAATGCTGCCCGCTGTTCCAAGGCAGCAGGAGCTGGTAGACAGGGTGAATGAATTGGAGGCAGTTTCGTGTGATGGACTGGGATGTGTTCAGGACTCTTACGGTCCTGGCCGTAAGTTGCCATACAAGTTTGCGATGCATCCAGATAGGATGCTTCTATGGACGCATCTGTAAAAATGGTATGAGTCAATGTGGACATGCTCAATTCCTTATTTTCCTGAGAAAGTCTAGCGCTGTTGTGCGATTCTTGGTCGTCGCGTCCGACGTGGGTGGGCCAGGACAGATTGTGGTGATGTGCACACCTAGGAATTTGAAGGCGTCAACCATCTCCATCTCGGCACCATTGTTGCTGACAGGGGTGTGTACAGTACTTTGCTTCCTGAAGTTCAATGACCACTCCTTAGGTTTGCTGACGTTGAGGGAGGGATTGTTGTTGCTATACCACTGCCACTAGAGTCCTCTATCTCCCTCCTGTATTCTGACTCGTCGTTATTCGAGATCCGACCACTACGGTCGTGTCATCAGCAAACTTGTAGATGGAGTTGGAGACAAATTCTGTCACAGTCCTATGTGTATAGGGAGTATGTTAGGTCGCTAAGTACGCAGCTTTTGCGGGGCCCACATTAAGGGACTATCCATGAAGGAAGTGTTGTTGTTTACTCGTGCTGATTGTGGTCTATGGCTCAGGAAGTCGAGGATCCAGTTTCAGAGTGAGGGACCCAAGTCCTAGGTTTCGGAGCTTTGATTTGAGCTTGAATGGGAATATGGTGTTGAAGGCGGGAGCTGTAGTCAATCAATAGGAGTCTGACATAGGACTCCTTGTTGTCGGAAACCAAGATAACCAAGAGGTTGGTGATGGGTTAAGTTCAGCATGAAAGCATCAGTTGCTGATGGGATTCTATTCAGTCTTTTATAATTCCACAATAAAATTGTTTTCCCCAGCGCTATCATAGAATCTAGAATTTACAGTGCAGAAGGAGGCCATTCGGCCCATCGAGTCTGCACCGGCTCTTTGGAAAGAGCACCCTACCCAAGTCAACACCTTCACCCTATCCCATAACCCAGTACCCCACCCAACACTAAGGGCAATTTTTTGGGCACTGAGGGCAATTTATCAATGGCCAATCCACCTAACCTGCACATCTTTGGACTGTGGGAGGAAACCGAGCACCCGGAGAAACCCAACGCACACACGGGAGGATGTGCAGACTCCGCACAGACAGTGACCCAAGCCCGAATCGAACCTAGGACCCTGGAGCTATGAAAAAATTGTGCTATCCACAATGCTAACCGTGCTGCCTACACGATATTGAGGTTAAGGGCACAAAGAAGACGATCGCTCAGTCAAGTGCATTGATGTCGGGAACTTTGTTAATTCAGCATTCAAGACGTGCGTTCACCTCTGCCCAGGGTTTTTTGATTGTTTCAGTCCATTAACAAAGGTAGTTATTTGGGGTTCGGTCTAATAATAATGAGCAAGCCAATGTAACTGTGGCGAAAGAGATGATAGAGCGTTGAATAACAACAAGAATTGTCCTGCAGTCTTAGTTGTAATGAAGGGCTCAATTTGGTCTTTACAACACCTCAAATATGTATCACTGATTCAGACTTAGTGAAGCTCTCCTCAAAAACATATCAATATTAATATTCCATTAGTAATTGCTATGGTATCAGGTTGAAGATGTCTGTAGGTGAATTTGTATATTGAATCCCGTTAAAAGGCAAATAGAGTTAAAGTAATTCAGTATTAAAAACGTCTTCGACATCTCTTCTCTCCACCATTGCACATATTGACATTTAGAGATTCACTGCAGAAACCTACCAATGCTCCTCACACAATAACCTTCCAACCCACAACTGCTACCATAAAGAAGGACAGAGTAGCAGTTACCTGGGGACATTAAAAGAATATAGAACAAAGAAAAGTACAGGACAGGAAAACGGCCCTTCGGCCCTCCATGCCTGCTCCGACCATTCTGCCCGTCTAAGCAAAAACCTTGGTCCATATCCCTCTATTCGCATTCTATTAATGTAGTTTGCCAAGACGCCACTTCAATGTCACCATCGTATCTGCTTCAACCACCTCCTACGGCAACGAGTTTCCAGGCACCCAATACCCCTTTGTGAAATAAAACTTCCCTCGCACATCTCCTCTTACCTTTGTCCCTTGCACATGAAACCTCTGTCCCCGAGTAATTGACTCTTCAACCTGGGAAAAGACTTCTGATTATCCATTCTGTCCATGCCCCGTCAAATTTGTAGACTCTATTAGGTCGCCCCTCAACCTCCATCATTCCAATGAGTGCTACCCTCCTTTATCCAACCTCTCATACCTAGTGTCCTTCCATGGAAAACAACCTGGCAAACCTCTCCTATACCCTCTCCAAAGCTTCCATGTCCTTCTGGTAGTGACGACCAGAATTGAACACTATATCCAAGTGTGGCCTAACTAAGGTTCGATACAGTTGCAGCATTATTTGCCAATTTTTATACTTACTTCCCCAGTCGATGAGGCAAGCATGCTGTATGTCTTCTTGACTACCTCGTCCACCTGTGGTGCCACTTTCAGTGATGGTGACATGTACCCCAGATCCCTCTGCCTGTCAATCCTCTTAAGGGTTCTGCCATTACTGAATATTCCCACCCGTATTAGACCTTCCAAAATTCATACCTCACAGGACCTAGTGGTATTGCCACGGGACTAGTAAACCAGACCAAGAGTATGCTCTAAGTTCCCAGGTTCATGCCCCGCCAGTGCAGGTGAGTAAGATTTGAATTCAATACATCTCTGAATTAAGGACAAGAATCAAGGACAAGTCTAACCATGAAACCATCATCGTAAAAACCCATTTGGTTCATTAATGTTCTTTAAGGAAGGAACTCTGCCATCCTCACCTCGTCTGGTCTACATGTGACTCCAGACACATAGTAATGCGGTTGACTCATAACTCCCCCCCCTCATGAATTAATGGTGAAAGAATTAAGAAAAATGTGCGGATTAAACTCCATCTGCCTTATCTCCATCCATGTCTCCCACAATCTGTATCGTGCTGTATCTTCTGACAGTCCTCATCTCTATCCGCAATTCCACCGATCTTCTTGTCATTCCGTAACTTACTATTCTGACCAGTTACATTGTCCTCCAAATAATTTATATATACTACAAACAGCAAATGTTCCAGTAGAGATTCCTGTGGAACACCACTCGTCCATAGCCCTCCATTCAGAAAACCACTTTTCCACTGCTGCCCTCTGTATTCCATGACCGAGCCAGTTATGTATCCAACTTACCAGCTTACCTATGCCCGAGGTGACCTTCATTTTCTGTACCAGGAGCTGGAATTTTCCCTCCAAGCAACTCATTACCTGAGTTGGAAATATGTCGCCTTTCCTTCAATGTAGCTGGTTCATATCCCGGAACTCGCTTGCAAAAAGCCTGTAGGTGTACACAGTCCACGGGGACTGCAGCAGTTTGAAGAACGCTGCTCACCAGCGCTTGGTCAAGGAGAAGTTAGATTGACAATGCATGCTGGCCAAGATATCAATCCACACATCGCAAGAATGACAAAAATAACCTTTCCTCCATGCCATTCTGCATTTCGAAGATAGTTGTATAATCACCACTGTCTATCAAATCTTTCTCTGAAGGAGGTATCTGCACCTTCGTACTTATCAGTCCTTTTGCGAAGTCATGCTTATAACTGACTTCTTTCCATCTTCCAGCCCTATATGGATATTGAACATCCTCCATCTTTAATCAGACATTCTTGCCTTCTGCCCTGGATTCCCACATCTGCCAGTCATCGCTTCCCCACTCCCTAACATCCTTGCCCTTTCTACAATGTCTGTCCTCCTCTCTGCACCACACTTCACACTCCTACACCCCGACATTTATTCTACTTTCAAATTTCCACTCCATTAAATACAACATGGTCATCATCCACCTGTACAGATCTCTGCTCCGTCATCCCTGTTCCCGATCCTTGACAGAGTCATTTTTCTGCATCTAACTTGGCCCGGCCCATTCTACTGCTGAAATTGCCACTCATCTTCCACCTACTCCCAATTGCAGTGTTTTGGCCCGAAGCAATTGCACCCTTGCCTGTTAAACGACCAGGAATCAGTGAATGGCCGTGTGGACTCAGGAAGAATGTGTCGTGTCATTAATACTGAGTTGTAATTCGAACAATAGAGGAAACAAGGGCTGAGAAGTTTCAGGCAGCCACTCGTCCACTTTGTAGTAGGTATGAGCAGCTGCAAGAAGAGATGTCCCTTTATGTATCATAGAACATAGAACATAGAACATTATAGCGCAGTACGGGCCTTTCGGCCCTCGATGTTGCGCGAACCCGTGAAACCATCTGAAGCCTATCTGACCTACACTATTCCATTTTCATCCATATGTCTATCCAGTGACCACTTAAATGCCCTTAAAGGTGGCGAGTCTACTACTGTTGCAGGCAGGGCGTTCCACACCTCTACTCCTCTCTGAGTAAAGAAACTGCCTCTGACATCTGTCCTATATCTACCACCCCTCAATTTAAAGCTATGTCCCCTCGTGTTGGTCATCACCATCCGAGGAAAAAGACTCTCACTGTCCATCCTATCTAACCCTCTGACTATCTTATATGTCTCTATTAAGTCACCTCTCAGCCTTCTCCTCTCTAACGAAAACAACCTCAAGTTCCTGAGCCTTTCCTCGTAAGACCTTCCCTCCATACCAGGCAACATCCTAGTAAATCTCCTCTGAACCCTTTCCAATGCTTCCACATCCTTCCTATAATGTGGTGACCAGAACTGCATGCAGTACTCCAGGTGCGGCCGCACCAGAGTTTTTGCAGCTGCAGCAATGACCTCGTAGCTCTGATCCCCCTACTGATAAAGGCTAGCACACCATATGCCTTCTTAACAGCCCTATTAACCTGGGTGGCAACTTTCAGGGATTTATGTACCTGGATGCCGAGATCTCTCTGTTCATCTACACTACCAAGAATCTAGCCATTAGCCCAGTACTCTGCATTCCTGTTACTCCTTCGAAAGTGAACCACCTCACACCTTTCCGCATTAAACTCCATCTGCCACCTCTCAGCCCAGATCTGCAGCTTATCTATGGCCCTCTGTAACGTATAACATCCTTCAGCACTATCCACAACTCCACCGACCTTCGTGTCATCTTCAAATTTACTAACCCATCCTTCTACACCCTCTTCCAGGTCATTTATAAAATGACAAACAGCAGTGGCCCCAAAACAGATTCTTGCGGTACACCACTAGTAACTGAACTCCAGGATAAACAGTTGCCATCAACCACCACCCTCTGTCTTCTTTCCAGGGGTGCAGTTGGTGTAATTATTCTACTCACCCATATCATTGGAAAATCAGTGTCTTCTGCTTCGACTGTTTGATTACATTCTCCAATCGCATAATATATAATAATTGCAGATACGTTTCGTTCTGTGGTGGATGAGATACCTCATGCAACCCCAGGATATGTGAGAATGGTGGGACATGGGAACTAAATTCAGCACCAGACAAACAAGGTATACAGTACTTATTTTTCTTGGGGGACAGATTTAGGTATCAATAGATAGATAGATAGATAGATAGATAGATAGATAGATAGATAGATAGATAGATAGATAGATAGATAGATAGATAGATAGATAGATAGATAGATAGATAGATAGATAGATAGATAGATAGATAGATAGATAGATAGATAGATAGATAGATAGATAGATAGATAGATAGATAGATAGATAGATAGATAGATAGATAGATAGAGAGATTAGATAGATAGATAGATAGATAGATAGATAGATAGATAGATAGATAGATAGATAGATAGTATTTAATGACAGAGAGAGAGACCTTTTGACACGAGATTGATAACGATATGGATCAATGAAGAGGGGCTGTTTAGCACAGGGCTAAATCGCTGGCTTTCAAGGCAGGCCAGCAACACGGTTCAATTCCCGTACCAGCCTCCCAGAACAGCGCCGGGATGTGGCGAATAGAGGCTTTTCACAGTAACTTGAAGCCTACATGTGACAATGAGCGATTTTCACTTCAAGACGTGAGAGTGAGATAGTGTTTTCACACATGATTGGGCAGATTAATGGATAGAAAAGTTAAACAAATTTGATTTTGTTTCAAAACGTCAATATCCTCTCGCCGCCAGGCCTCTTTAACGTCCTCCAGCGATAAAGTTCTCCAGTATCTGTGCACTTCTGCCATTCTGACGTTTAGCGTACCCACTATCTTAATCACTCGATTACAATCCGCCACCATTCTAGCTCCCAAGGTGGTAAATAGAACATAGAACAGTACAGCACAGAACAGGCCCTTCGGCCCTCGATGTTGTGCCGAGCATTATATGTCCTAATTCAGTCGATAGCCTGTTTTGCCTGTCTATCTCCGTCCTCTCCTGTAAGGCATTCATTAAACCCTCGATCTGTAACCAAGCTTTTGGTCGTCAGCTTTATATTTTCGCCCATTATAGCCTGTTAAGCAGAATTTCTGAATTATCCTGAGAAGAGCATAAGGATGTTTTACTTCATTAGAACCAGTGTATAAATGCAAAGCAGTGGAAACAAACAAAGGATTCAAATTGTTTGATTTAATGCCACGCGATTAAGAAATAATATAGATAGTCTAATTAATAATAACAAACAATTTTATTTGTTTCCCATTTAACAACACAACTTTCATATATTCAAGCAACATTTAAATTCAATCTCGAAAAAACCGTTGAAATCTGGTGATGAGTGTGATTATCTATGATGACAACCAACTGTTGATACTCTTGAAGAAGCAATTAATACATGAGTGTGCACTTTATCATTAACGGGAGTCTACACGGAGAAACTGGGAAATCACCCGATAGCTATTAGAATGAAAATAATACAAATTCAAACGATCTGCTCAGGTCCTAATCACTGTATTCGACGGTTCCTTGAGCCAACATGTATCCTGTTTTCCCCCAAGCCGATGTCAATCCCAATTTATTTCCAACGTCCCCAGTCTCTTGCAATGGAACCAATCTATTCCCACACTTTAACTGCACTTGAAACACAGTCATATATTATTCCAAACTCATTCCAATGCACCAAAGTATCCACATAACTCTGCATTAATCCAAAAGTAATCTTGCTGACTACTTTAACTCTAACGATTTATATATCTTGTTTTTCTCCGTTCTTGGGGTGTGGGCGTCGCTGGCTGGTCCAGCATTCGTTTGCCCATCCATTATTGTCTTTGGCCTGAGTGGCTTGCTCGGCCATTTTGAGGGCGGGGGGGGGGGGGGGGATGCAGCTAAGAGTTCACTGCATCGCTGTGTGGTTCTGGAATCATATGTAGGCCAAACCGGGTGAGGGTGGTTAATTCCTTCCCTGAAGGACATTAGTGAACAAGATTGATTTTTAAGACAATCGACAATGGTTACATGGTCATCATTACCCTTTTAATTCCAGATTTGTATTGAATTCGAATTTCACCATCTGCCATAGTGGTATTGGAACACGAGGCCCAGAGCATTACCCTTGGTCTCTGGATTACTAGTCCAGTCTCAATCGTACTGCCATGTAGACAGTGAAATAGTAAGGAGACAGCTCTGCTCCTTTATTTGAATGTAAACCCCAACATAAAAATTCCCAAGAAGAGCAAGGGGGAATATTCTCTGACTATTGCATATGCTTCAATTATCACCACTGCAACACATAATCTGCTCACTCTGTCATTACTGTTTGCCGGAATTTGCTGTCTCATTTCCTACGCAGAGGCTATACTTCAGAACTACTTATTGGATTAGAAATTACTCAGGGACACCATGACGTTATGAATTTAGCTAAATAAATTATTATTATTCATTATTCATTATTAGAAATTCCTTACATAAAATCACCCATGTGAGGACATTGCGGCACTGAATGAGAAATGTGGATATCGCCATTTGCCAGTGGGAAATGTTGAGGCAATGGGTGATCGAAATCAGTTAGGGGAGGATGTTTGTCAACGGGAAGTACATGTTCGACAAACGTTTCTATCCATTAGGTAAATATAAGGAAATAATCGATAGAGGTAGCGTGACAGATGTATCCAGTGTGGAGAAGAACAAGTACTTGTTGAGAGTAAATGCAACATGTCAAAGTTCGCATATTTGATTTTGAGAGCCTTCAAATATTTATAGTGACAGTTACAAACCATGGTGCACCTGGTGGCCTCACGTTCATCAGACACATATTTTGGCGAAATAGCAAGTCAGATTCTGCATTGGAACCGAGACTCTAGTCAGTTTAGGAATAGTTAGGAATAAAAGGAGTGCGCCGCCGTTTGTAATGGATTGGATTGGATTGGATTTGTTTATTGTCACGTGTACCGAGGTACAGTGAAAAGTATTTTTCTGCAAGCAGCTCAACAGATCATTCAGTACATGGAAGAAAAGGGAATTAAACAAAATTCAGAAAATACATCAGAATACATAATAGGGCAACACAAGATATACAATGTAACTACATAAGCATTGGCATCGGTTGAAGCATACAGGGTGTAGTGTTAATGAGGTCAGTCAATACGAGGGTCATTTAGGAGTCTGGTGACAGTGGTGCTATATGGTGCTATAAGTTAGGTACTCTATACCCAACAGAAATTGGGTCTCCACTGAACGTTTTGGATCGAAAAATATACAGAATGGGATTGAGGACGATTCTGAGAGCAGTGGAGGCCCAGGTATATGGCCGATATAGCAAACGTATCGCATTATCATTTTACCTGAGGGGCGCAGCAGGTTATTCAACATAAAAGACAGTTCCGTCATATGAAAGGGGGAAAAACAGAAAAAGCAGAAGAGCAAGAATCGCCCAATGGTTCTCAGCACTTTCTTCTTCATCATTTCCATAGATTCCTTCCCAGCTCCGACTTCAATTAGTTTCCTTGTTGTCAGAAAATAGCAGGCGAACAGAAAAGGAATTGGAATGAAAAATGTTAGCAATTCGGGGCAGAGGAATGTATGAGAATCCCTTTCCAGACAGAAATCATAGTATTGCATGAAACTGGGGCTGGAAGTGGATAATTTGCGTGTAATGCTACCAGCAAGCTCATGGCTAATACTACCAGCCCAATTGCAATGGACAGAACAACATAACATCTGGAATGTCGCCATGAACGAGAGCTGATCGGGTAGACAACTGCCATGTATTGGTCAATAGCAATGCAGGTCATGAAGAGAGGATTGCCGTACAAGTTGATTAGACACACGATAGTTCTCACGTAACCGAATGGCAGCAGTGGAATTGTAATTTGTGTGATTTGCACAATGGCATGAGAGAAGCTACGATGACGAATACGTTAAGGATTGTTAAGTCAAACTGGAAGATATCAGTTGGCGATGTGAACTTCTTAATTCGTAATATGTACCAGAGAGCAATTGAATTCATAGGGATACCCAAAACAATGATCAGGCCAAGAATAGTGGGAAAGGCAGACAATTTCATCAGGAAGTTTGCATTCTCGGCGCTGTCAATCGATGATCCAAAACTACAATTTCCAGTCTGATTGGTTGAGTTGCTCTGCGACCAGAATCTTGTATTCCAGCTCAGATAATAGGCCATTTGATCCTATGTCGAACAATAAAGAACAGCCAATTAAAACGTGGAGAAATCTAGATGGTATATTGACCATTAATAGATGGGATCACATTGTCACGTTATTGGTTAATGAGGGAATAAATGGCTTTCCATGATGATAAGTCTTTTTAATTGATTCAACTTGGATGCAGCATTTTTCCCGAAACCAGAGGAAACTATAAGGTGAAAGAATCATTGTAGTACCGGGTCTCAGAAGTGCACGGAACACAGGTTTCTGCAGCCCCAGAATGGACCTACTTAAATCACATTGCTAAAGTACGAAAGATGACGTGTTATGTGTTACAATGTTAGATACCTTCGCTTATGTACCTTAGTCCACCCCCGCTTGGGATTTTGTGCCCTCTGTCTATTGTCACTTTTACTTCAGGAACAGATATGTATATTGACCGGTGTCTCTCAGTTCCGCTCTGGCGAATTATATCTCCAGGCCGACTTTCAGCTTTGCTTTGTCTGAAATTCAATACTTCTCCATCTGACAATCCTCAATTACCCTTTTTAAAAATTTAGTGATCTCCATCTCTCGAAAAGCGTAGGGTTCTTTAACCCACTCCCGTGCCCTCAGAATAGTTAGAACCAAAAATATTAAAGGGTAATCATTTCTCTCAGAGCCAAACTTTACCGTACTTCCTATGTCTTATGGTCTTATGGCCGATGTGTTTCTCATCCTCATTCGCCTGCCTTCTTCACATAACCACTGACTCCCTTATTAATCGACAAAACCCCTTATTAATTAAGAACACACCTGATTTCTATTTGATGAGCTGTTACCTTCACGGCTACAGATCAAGAGCTAGCAGGTGGTACAAAACAGAAGAATTATTTCTTAGACCTTAAGAACTAGGAGGAAGAGTAAGCAATTTAAACTCTCGTGGCTGCTCCACTATTCAAATACGACCTTGGCTGATCTCATCATGGTCTTAATTCCACTGGCCTGTCCTTTCTCCGTAACCCTTCAACCCACTACTAATTAACAGCCTGTCCGAATCCTTCTTAAATATGCCCTCTCTCCCAGCGTCCACCGCACTCTGGGGTAGCAAATTCCCCATATTTACGACCCTTTCGGAGAAGTATTTTCTCCTCATCTCTGTTTTAAATTTGCTGGCTCTTATCCTGAGGTTGTGACCTGTTATTCCAGAATATCCCAGAAGAGAAAGTATCTACTCAACGTCCACTTTATCCATGCAATTTATCATCCCCTATACCTCACTTTGATCTCTTATTCTTCTCAATTTTTGAGAGTAGAGGCTTAAGCTGCTTAATCTCTCTTCAGGAGAGAAACCCCTCATATCTGACAACAATCTGGTGAACCTCCACTGAACTGCCTCTAATACGACAACATCTTTCCTCAAAAACGTGGAGCAAGCGTGTGCACAGTACTCCACGTGTGGTCTCACCGATACCTTGTATAGTTGCGACAACACCTCCTTGCCTTTACACTGACTGTATTTCATGAGCTATAAATTCCAACATTCCATTCGCTTTCTTTATTATCTGTGTACTTGCATGTTAGTTTTCTGCGCCTCAGGCACGAGGACAACCAAATCCATCTGCACCTGCGCACCATGAAGATTATTCCCATTTAGATAATGTTGCCTCGTACTTATCCACGGTATACGCCATCTGCCACTCAACTAACATACCTATAACAATTTGTAACGTTCTTATTGCCTCGTGATAACTCCTGGTTCCACCTATTTTAGTGCAATCTGTAGATTTGACGATAGAACCTTCCAGCCATGTATATAAGTCATTAATATAGATAATAAATAGTTGGGCTCCGAGAACCTAAATCACTAGTTAAATCTTGCCATCCAGAAAAAGACCCATTTATCCTGACTCTGTCTTTTGTCTGTCAGCCAGTCATCTATTCAAGCCAATACATTTCCCTTACCCCATGTGATGTAACCCGATGAAGGAGGAACACTCTAAAAGCTCGCAATTCTAAATAAACCTTTTGGACTTTAACCTGATGTTGTAATATCTTACTGTAACCTTGTGCATTACCCTGCTGTGCATCACCTCATGAAACGCCTTTGGAAGTACAGATATATTACATCTACTTGATCCCTATTATCCACTCGGCTTGATATATCTTCGAAGAGCTTGTCAAAAATGATGTACTCTTCGTTAAACCATGCTGACGCTGATGGATTGTATTTTGACATTCCAAATGTCCTGATATTACTTCATTAATAATGGATTCCACCAATTTCCCGACAACAGATTTTAAAACAACTGGTCTGTAGGTTCCTACTTTCTGCCCTCCTCCATTTTTGGATAAACATTACAAAGAGATTGCATTTTTCCAATCCACTGGACTCTTTCCCTTGGCCAGGGAATTTTCGAATATTATCACCAATCGATCCACCAGCTATACTTCCACTTCCTTTAACACCCTAGGATGTAGGCCATTCGGTCCTGTGGACGTGTCAGCCTTCAATCCCAATAGTTTGTTGAGTATCATATCGCTATTTAGGAAGAAGAGAAAAATGGAAAAGATGGTGGAGTGGATTTGCTGCCTAAAGAGGCAATTAACGCAATAGTGAGGAAGGATAATAGCTCAGACGAAGTGTAATTTGTATAGGTCGAGCTGAGAAGCACCAAGGAGCACGGAAACATTAGTAGGGAATGTATATGTACACCCAAACTGTGGTGGTGATATTGGGAATGGTATTACACAGGAAATTAGAGATGGATGCAATCAATACACATCTGCAATCATTGGTGATTTTAATCTGCACATAGACAGGGTCAAATTAGTCACAATACCGTAGAAGAGGAATTCCTACAGTAGATAAGTTTATGGCCCAATACGTTGAGAAACCAACCAGAGAATAGGCCATTCTAAAATGGTTACTGTGCAATGAGAAAGGCGTCAATGACAATCTAGTTGTGCGAGACCCCTTGGAGATGGCCGACCGTAACATGATTGAATTTTTCGACAAGCTGGAGAGTGACACAGTTGACTCTGAGACTCAGGGCCTGAAACCTAATATAGGACACTAAGATGATATGAGGCGTCAGTTGGCTATGGTCGATTGGGAAATATTCCTTAAAAGGATTATGGTAGATAGCCAATAGCATATATTTAAGGAAGACATGGGCGAACTGCAGCAATTATTTATTCCTCACTGGCACAATTAAAAATGGAAAGGTGTCCAAACCATGGCTTACAACGGAAATTAGAGATCGTATTAGATCCAAGGAAGATGCATGCAAGCCGTCCAAGATTGCTGAATTTTAAGAGCTGCTTAGAGTTCAGCCAAGGGTGACCTAAATGTTGATTTAAAATTTGGTAACAGTATGAGAGTAAGCTTGAGGGAAACATAGAAACTGACCGTAAACGTTTCTACAGCTATGTGAAGACAAAAACATTAGTGAGGATAATTGTTGATCCCAGACGGTCAGAAACATTGGAATTTATAATGGGGACAAATAAATAGCTGATCAAGTAAATACATACTTTGTTCTGCCTTCAAAAAGGAGGACACAAATAAGACAACAGAAATGTTGGGGAACACAGGGGATATAGAGAGGGAGGAACAGAAGTAGATCAGTATTATCAGAGAAATGGTGCTGGAGAATAATCGGATTGAAGGCCAATAACTCCTCAGGGCCTGGTAATCTACATCCCAGAGTACTTAAGGAAGTAGCGCTAGACATAGTGGGTGCTTTGGACGTCATCGCCCAATATTCTGCAGGCTCTGGCTCAGTTACACTGGATAGGAGGGTAACTAATCTAACCTCACTATTTATAAATGAAGGTGTAGAGATAGCAGCGAATTATAGGCCAGTAAGCATGACGTCGGTCATGAGGAAACTCTAGAATCTATTATCAAAGATTTTATAGAAGAGCATTTGGAAAACAGTGGCAGGATCAGGCAGAGTTCGCATGGATTGATGGAACAGAAATCATGTTTGACAAAACGTCTGTAATTTTTAGAGGACGTAAGGAGTATATTTCATGATGGAGAGACAGTGGATGTGGTTTAGTTGGACTTACAGGCTTTGACAAAGTCCCACCTAAGAGATTAGCATGTAAAGTTAAAGCGTAAAGTCATAGTGCATGGGATTAGGGGTAATGTATTGACATGGATGGAAAATAGGTTGGCAGAGAGGAAATAATGTGTAGGAATCAACAGGTATTTTCCCAAATGGCAGGTAGTGGTGAATGGGGTACCGCAGGGATCGGTGCGATGTCCGCAGTTATTCACTTTCTAAATAAATGATTTAGATGAGGGGGCGAAAGTACCATCTCCAAATGTGCAGATGATAGAAAGCTGGGTGGGAGAGTGAGGAGGATGCTGCGGACATTCAGTATGATTTGTCAAGTTGAGTGGGTGTCCAAATGAAAGGCAGATGCAGTAAAATTTCGATAAATATAACATTATTCATTTTGGTAGCAGAATCGGAATGGCACATTATTATCTGAATAGCCATAAGTCAGGAGAGGGGAACAGACAAAGAGACCTGGGAATCCTCGCACATCAGTCTCTGAAGGTAATGGTGAAGGTGTGGCTTGCAGTAAAGAATGATACGTTTGCCTCTCATAGAGAGGGATTCAAGTGCAGGTTCAGGGATATCTTTCTGCAATTGTACAACAAGTTGATGAGACCACACTTCGAATATTGTGTGCATTTCTCGTCTCCTTATTTGAGGAATGATGTGTTGCTCTAGGGGATTGCGGATAATGTTTCCCAGACGGGTTCCTGGGATGATAAGTTTGACGTAAGTGGAGAGGTTTAGTCGATTAGGATTGTACTCGCTGTAGTTCAGAAGAGCGGCGATCTCATATAAACGTATAAAATCAGAACAGAATTAGACAGGGTAGATGCAAGAAGGATTTTCCAGATGGTAGGAGGGGTCAGAACTAGGGGTCACAGTCGGACAGTCGGGTAGACTGTTTAGGACAGAGATGAGTAGAGATCTATTCATCCAGAAAGTGGTGAGCCTGTGGAATTTGCTACCGCAGAAAATAGTTGAGGCCAAAAAATTGTATGTTATCAATAAGCAATTCAAAGTGGGTCGAAGGATATGAGGGGCTGGTGGGATCAGGCTATTGAGTTGGATGATCAGCCATCATCATAATGAATGGTAGAGCAAGCTCAAAGGGCAGAATGGCCTCATCATACTCCTATTTTCTATGTTTGTACCCATCCCCACTCCCCCCTCTCCACCCCCATGCTGTTCGGCCACCTACATATCTCTGCGCCCACCTTTACACACTTCCTGATCTTTGCCAACAACCTGCCCACTCCTATTCTTCATCCATCGATTACTTAGATATCCCGATTCTCTCACTCCCATTTTCCTAAATCGGCAGTGTCTACGCGGTCACTCCATTCTTTCTCATCCACCGTGACAAGTGCCAACGTGAAAACTGGCCCTGCGGATTCTCATGCTGAAAATAACAATCTTGTCCCGCTCACCCTGATCATCGAGCTTTGAACAGAAGCAGTTGTCGCTTTATCTGTTGGTTGTATTGGAGTCAGAGATTGCCAGCACTCACAAATCAAGTAGTTGTTGGTGTAGTGAGCCGCCCTGACTGGAAGATGTGAGATGTGGGATGTTTCAAGGACTCATTCATCCACCTCCCAACAGTTACAAAAAGCTGTTGGAGTTCACGGCCTTTTAAAATTTCCATAGCATTATCATGAATTATAACCATTCCACAATCTCAACACGCACTGCAAATAAAGGGAGATTGATATTCAAAATCACATATTGGCTTTATTTATCCTTCCTTATCATTGACATTCAGGAATCAAGGTGAGTTTTGACAAGAATCTCCGTTCGGGTTTTATGTGTTGGCTTGTAAATTATCTTCATTTCAGAAACAGTCATGATTAAAGCCTCCTCTCTCGAAAGGCGGATTGTATGGACCACTTTATCTTCTTTTTCACCCTTTGCACTTGATTGAATTCCAGCTGCAAACTCTTCTCTTCCATGATGTTTGGCGTGAGGCAGCTTGTCATTACAGCTGAGCCAATTTACTTAGACATAGCCTTGGTACTCATACAGATTTTCAACCAATGATTTCCCAACCTCCACGCCACCCCACCCCACCCCCAGTACATCATTACAGAGTTTATCCAGGATGTGCCGTGCAGCAAATTAACTTAGGGTACACAGAGATTTCCGTATATAATGAAAGCAGTGCACATTTTCCACAAACCCAACACGAATTGCAAATATATGTTGTTTTATACAAAGTCATTTATCTTATTTTTATTTTGTTTTAACATGGAATTTCCCTTTATGCCTATCTGCCTAATTGTCGCATCTATATCTATTATCGCTCTGTCGAACTATCAATCTATCCAGCTTGAGGCCAACATTGTTGTTTGACACGAATCAACAGCCTCATTTTTGGCCAAGATACTAAAACAATACTTTTTCTTCCCTTCTGTGTGAGTGTAACAGGATCCCAAGGCATAATTTCGAAGATGAGCAGCGGATTAGTCGCCAGTGCTAATGCAAATATTCATCCTTATAGAAATTCGGCAAGTCACATTGACACTTGCTAACTTTTACAGATGCACCAGAGAAAGCATCCTATCGGGCTGCATCACAGCCTGGTATGGCAACTGCTCGGCCCAAGATCGCTAGAAACTTCAGAGAGCCGTGAACTCTGCCCGGTCCATCACACTGAACCCCCTCCCATCGACTGACTGCATCTTCACCGCTCGCTGCCTGGGAAAAGCGGGCAGCACAATCAAAGACCCTTCCCAAGCAGCTTACTCATTCTTCCAACTTCTTCTATCGGGCAAGAGATACGAAACTCTGCGAACACGCGCAAACATGTTCAAAAGCAGCTTTTAGCCCGCTGTTAACAGACTCCTAAACGACACACTTTGAGATTAACAGAACACGACCAAAGGACAAAGAACAATACAGCACAGGAACCGGCCCTTAGGCCCTCCAAGCCTGCGCCGATCACGTGTCCTATCTAGACCAACAGCCTGTAACCTTCTCCACCCCGTCTGTTCATGTGCTTATCCAGATAAGTCGTAAAGGTCAAACACTTCACTTGGCAGTGCATTCCAGGCCACCACCACCCTTTGTGTAAAAAAAACCTACCCCGCACAAGTCCAGAGAACCTTTCTCCCTTCACTTTGATTGTGCCCCTTGTAATTTTCAATTCCGCCCTGGGAAAAGCCTCTAACCGTTCACCTTATCTATACCTCTAATAATTTCATTAACTTCTATCAGGTCGCCCATCAGCCTCTGTCTCTCAAGGGAGAACATATTCAATATCTCCTCATAGCTAATACACTCCATACCAGGTAGCATCCTGGTAAATCTTTTTTGAACTGTGTCCAAAGCCTCCACGTCCTTCTGGTGTTGTAGTGACCAGAATTGGGCACAGTATTCCAAATGTGACCGAACCAACGTTTTATATAATTGTAACAGAATCTTCGAGCCTTTATACTTGATATTCCGTCCTATAATATGCTTTCTTTACCACCATTTCCACTTGTGCTGCCACTTTTAAGTATCTGTGGAGCTGCACGCCCAGATCTCTCTGTGTCTATATGCTCCTGATGGTTCTGCCTTTTATGTTATACATCCAACATGAATTGCATCTATCAAAATGCATCACCTTTCATTTGTCCAGGTTAATTCCATCTGCCTATCCACCCAATTTTGCAGCCTATCTATATCTTGTCGTATTCTCTGACAATCTTCGTTATTATCACTGCTTCAGTCCTGTGAGCTTCGGCCGATGCTGGTGTCTATGCGTTTACATTGTGTACCTTGTGTTCCCCTTTTACATATTTTATTTTCATGTATTTAATGATCTGTTTGAGCTACACGCAGAAAAATACAAATCACTGTACCTCTGTACACGTGACAGTAAACAAATTAAATCTAATCCAATCACATTACGTGGAATTATCCCATTGCCGTTTGCAGGAATTGGCTGTATGCAAATTGGTTGCTCTGATACCGATGTCATCACAATGCCTATTTCAAAGGGTAGATCAGTGGCTGCGAAGCGGGAATTCCTGAACGAATGAATGTCACTCGATAGATGCACATTATTCCTTTCTGTTCAATTGTCCATCAATCCATCTATCTAAACATCTCTGTTCGTCCAAATTATACTTCTCGCTATTGATATTTTCAATAACCGAAGTATTTTAGTGTCATCAAGTCATAGAGATTTTCAGCGCAGAAAAAGGCCCTTCGGCCCATCGTGTATGCGCTGGTCATCAAAGTCCGATCGATTCTAATCCCATTTGGCCAGCTATTGGTCCCTAGTCATGTATGCTATGGTATTTCGTGTTCAAATCCAAATGCTTCTTAAATACTGTGACGTTTCCCGCCTCTACCACACTATCGGGGAATTAGTTCCAGTTTCCCATCACCCTCTGGATGAAAACGTATTTCTTCGAAAGCCCTATTCCTTGCCTTAAGCTCCCACCCTCCCCGCCCCCCCAGTTATTGACTCGTCTCCTAAGAGGATATGTTTCTTCCTATGTCTATGTTCCTTTCTGCAATGCGATGAGGCCCAAGCTCAGCCCTCTCTGCTCTCAGGAAATCAAAGCCAGCCTAACCAGCCGCTCTTCATAGCTGAAACTCCGCCGCCCTGGCAACATCCTGGTGAATATCCTCTGCACCCTTTCTCGGACAGTCGCACCATCCCTGTCGCGTGCCGAAGACAACTGCATACAATGGTTTTGTTGTGGTCTAACGAGCGTTTCATACGGCTCCATCATAACTTTCCTGCTATTTTAAAAAAACGTTACGGGATGTGTGTGTCGCTGGGCAGACCAACATTTATTGCCCATCCCCAGAATGTCCTGGTGGATTTACCTCATTGAACCACTCCAATCATTGTCGTATAGGTACACCCATGGTGCTGTTAGGGAAGGAGTGTCAGGACTTTGCCCCAGCGACAGTGAAGGAACATCGATATATATTAAATAAGGGTGGTGAGTGACGTGGAGGGAACCTCTCGGTGGTGGGGTCCCTGCTGCGTTGTCCTTTTAGATGTTCGTGGTCGAGGGTTTGTAAGGTGCTGTCTAAGGAACCTTGGCGGGTTACTGCAGTGCATCCTGTAGACGGTACACACAGCTGCCATTGTTCATCGGTGGGGAAGGTTTGAATGTTTCTGGAAGGCGGAGCGATCAAGCGGACTGCTTTGTCCTGGATGGTGTAGAGCTTCTTGAGTGTTGTTGTAGCTGCACTCAACCAGGCAATTTGAGAGTATTCTACTACACTCCTGACTTGTGTCTTGTAGATGGTGGACAGACATTGGGGAGTCAGGAGGTGAGTTACTCGCCATTGGATGCCTAGCCTTTGACCTGCCCTAGTAACCACAGTGTTAATGTGGCTAATCCAGCTCAGTTTCTGATCAACGGTAACCCCCAGAATGTTGACAATGATGGATTCAGTGGCGGTAATGCCATTTAATGTCAAAGGGCGATAGTTAGATCCTCATTTGTAGGAGATGGTCATTGGCTGGAACCTCTGTGGAACGAACATGACACTTGTCAGTCCAAGCCTCGATATTGTCCAGGTCTTGGTGCATTTGGACATGGGCTGCTTCATTATCTCAGGAGTCCCGAATGGTGCTGAACATTGTGCAGTCATCCGCAAACATCCCCACTTCTGACCTTACGTTGGAAGGGAGGTCATTGATGAAGCAGCTGAAGATGGTTGTGCCGACGACACTACCCTGAGGAACTCCTGTAGTGATGTCCTGGACCTGAAATCATTGATATCCAATCACCACAACAATCTTCCATTGTGCCAGTTATGACTCCATCCAGCAAAAAATATTTCCCGATTCCCATTAACTCCAGTTCATCTCAGACTACTTGATGCCATCCTCCGTCAAATATTGCATTAATCTGGAGCTCACAGAATAGAATGGGCAGTAGAAATATGGATAAGAAATCGACTAAGAGCCAGAAAACAACCAGGAGTTTTGAAGAGCTATTTTTTGGACTTAAAGGAGGTTTGTCGTGAAGTTCACAGCGATCGGGAGCACGATTCTACTCTGCCTCTTACACATTAATGTACCAGACCTTGGTGCAGCAAAAATATTTCCAATTATGGGTACAACAACTAAGAAAGGATGTGAAGCCATTAAGGTGGATGCAGAAAACATTGCTGAGATTGTTTCCAGAGATGAGAAATTTCAGTTACGGTGGTAGTTTGGAAATGTTACGACGATTTTCCTAATGAGAGGTGAGCCGATAGAGGTATTCAAAATCACGAGTCATCTGGACATAATAGATAGGGAGGAACTGTTCCTATTGGTGGAAGGATCTTGCACCAAGGGGGACATAGTGAAGGTAATTGGGAACAGGAAGTATGGAAAAGGAAACCTATTTTAATGCAGGAGAGGCCATGATCTGGAATGGCCTGCTTGTGATTGTGGTAGACATGGCCTCAATTAATATTTTCAAGCGGACATTGGATTATTATTTGAAAAAAATGCTGGACCATGGGGAAAAAAGTGGTATTGGATAAATTGCTCTTTCACTGCGGCAGCAAATACACGATTGGCATTCTTCTGAACTGGTAGAATTCTATGCTATTGCTAAAACAGGCGACAGTGGCGTAGTGCTAATGTTATACGGCTAGTAATTCGGACGTCCAAGCTAATTATCTGAGGACATGTGTTCAAATCCCACCACATGAGACCTTGGAATGTAAAAAGCTATTATCTGTGGAAAGTAGGGCCATCAAAGCAAATCTGAAACCTCCCATCCTGATCTTGTACGGCCTCTATGTGATGCGAGTCCAACAGTCGAGTGCTTGATACTTAACTGCCCTCTGAAATATTCTGGAGAGCCAAAACAATCATGAGATTGCAGGTGATCCTGCCAGTGAGGCCGATATCGCATGATGAAAGCACAAGAAATATCATGTTCACGACATAGCTACGTTTGTCCATTAGATGGCAGCGTTATTGGTGATCTCAACTGAAACAGAGGTTGTATCAATTATTACTGCTATCTACTCACAATAAACTAGACCTTGTTTCTGTTTACATCAGGCCGCACGGTAGCATGGTGGTTAGCATAAATGCTTCACAGCTCCAGGGTCCCACGTTCGATTCCCGGCTGGGTCACTGTCTGTGTGGAGTCTGCACGTCCTCCCCGTGTGTGTGTGGGTTTCCTCCGGGTGCTCCGGTTTCCTCCCACAGTCCAAAGATGTGCGGGTTAGGTGGATTGGCCATGCTAAATTGCCCGTAGTGTCCTAAAAAGTAAGGTTTAAGGGGGGTTGTTGGGTTACGGGTATAGGGTGGATACGTGGGTTTGAGTAGGGTGATCATTGCTCGGCACAACATGGAGGGCCGAAGGGCCTGTTCTGTCCTGTACTGTTCTATCTTCTATCTATCATTACCTAAGGTGTGTTTGTGATTATATCACAGCATATCACGCTCCCACCCCATCAATTAATTAAAATAGTACAGTAATAATAAATAAAGTACCTGGTCGAATAGAAACGAATATATCAGCTGCATAGTGATAACACGGACTGACCATTGTAGGAACATGAACAGATATGGCTAGTTGAGAATGAGAAACAGGATGAAATGAGCATTTATTTGTGTCTCCATACTAAGAAAAGCACTGTGTGCAACATTCAGCGAGAAGTATCAAGGTGGAACACGAACAGAAACAGGGTCCAAATTAGCAATACCAGAAAGATGTTTCATTCAGAACTGACAGGACCAATGTTTCCAGAACTATTAGTAGAGGATTGCACTAAAATTTGAATGGCAGCGAGGCTATTAATGCAACCATTACAAAGGCCACATCTTTGTGTCCACATTTGTTGTGTAAGACCAAATAGAAACAGCAAAGCCATGGCTTATTTAGAGTGTAACAAATATACTGCTTGAGGTGCTAAATCAGTCTCCAGTGCATTACGGAACACATCACTGGGCCCAGTTTCATGAAAACACTGTCAGTGTTTGGAGCACGGAAATCGAGGTTTTGTCTGATACATAGTGTGTGTGTGTGTGTGTGTGTGTGTGTTTGTGTGCGTGTCTGTGTGTGTATGCACATGTGCATGTGCTCCTGTGGCTGTTGATATAATAGCAAATGCTTTATCGAATGCGAGATAACGCTAACAGCCTTCATGATTGGGATGGGGTTTATGGTATTACACAGACAGCGTCCAGTGGAATGATAGATAAGATCAGAATCTGCTGGAATTTCCCTGCAGTCTAGGCATGATCTGAGGAGAGAAATACTTTTCCTGGCGATGGCACTTAATCAGAAGGATGATAATCGATTTCAAACTGCAAATATCTTTCTGGCTGACAATGTTACGCTCCAGAGTGGCACATTTGGGAAGACTCCTGCTTCTGAATTTCATAGTATTCCTGTAGTGCAGAAGGAGGCCATTCGGCTCATCGAGTCTTCATCGACCCTGCAAAAGAGGAACCTCCCTTGGCACTTTCCCGTAACCCAATCGAAACTGCACATCTCAGGAGACAAAAGGGTGAATTTTAGAATGGCCATTTCACCTAACTTGTAGACCATTGGAATGTCAAGGGAAACCGGAGCACCCGGACGAAACCTACGCAGACACGGGGAGAACCTGCAAACTCCACACAGTTGCGAAGTTCGGAATCATTCGGAGCCCTGGCTCTTTGACGTCCCCGTGCTAACCATTGTGACACGGTGCATGCGTTTAACTTCATAGGCGTCATAGAATTTACAGTGAAGAAGGAGGCCATTCGGCCCATTAAGTCTGCGTTCGATTCCCACTCTTGGATTTGTTTGACAATGGAAGAAGTGGAACTCAACGCCGGTTGTTAACCAAATTTCTCCGCCACTGGATATCATTCTCTGAGAGCATAGACATAGCATTTACAGTGCAGAAGGAGGCCATTCGGCCCATCGAGTCTGCACTGGCTCCTGGAAAGAGCACCCTACCCAAGGTCAACAGCGCCACCCTATCCCCATAACCCAGTAACCCGACCCAACACCAAGGGCAATTTTGGACACTAAGGGCAATTTAGCATGGCCAATCCACCTAACCTGCACATCTTTGGACTGTGGGAGGACACCGGAGCACCTGCAGGAAACCTACGCACATACGGGGAGGATGTGCAGACTCCGCACAGACAGTGACCCAAGACGGAATCGAACCTGGGACCCTGGAGCTGTGAAACGATTGTGCTATCCACTATGCTACCGTGCTGCCCATAAAGAATGTGAGCAAAGGAAACAGAATCTAGAGATGATCTTTTGAGTATTTCCAACATCTTCCGTTTCTGTTTTCGATTTCTAGCAGCTGTACTATGTGACCTCTGTGCTAATCTACTGGGAGCTAGGCAGGGATCTAATTCACTACTGGTACCACTCTGACTCCTGAGTCAGAAGGTTGTGGGTCCAAACCACAGTTCAGACACTCCACTAAAGAACGAAGATGACATTTCTATGTTAGTATTTCTGTACTTTTATCGATAATTTTGCTGTTATTGTATCCATTATTTCCGGACATTCAGAGGGAGGGAGAAAAATGAAAGATATTGCAACTCCGGGCATCTCTCCACAGAGCGGGGGACGGCTTCCTGAGTCATTGTTGCAAATTCTAGATAAGGAGGTAACTTCATCCAACGTGGATTTCCAAAGCACGTCACAACTGCCCGGCCCTGGGCCACACTCAGGCCTGGTAAGAATCAGAGTCCGGCTCCAGTGTATTAATATTACGGAGAACCGAGCCGCGGGTCAGACTGGGGCTTGGAAACACACTCGGGTCAGTTATTCCAATGTACCAATAACAGAGACTGCCGGGCCCGAGGTCAGACTGGGGTCTGGTATAATAATAATCACAGAGACCGGCTCCAGTGTATCAATAACAGAGACTGCCGGGCCCCGGGTCAGACTGGGGTCTGGTATAATAATAATCACAAAGACAGGCTCCAGTGTATCAATAACAGAGACTGCCGGGCCCGGGGTCAGAGTGGGGTCTGGTATAATAATAATCACAGAAACAGGCTCCAGTGTATCAATAACAGAGACTGCCGGGCCCGGGGTCAGACTGGGGTCTGGGATAATAATAATCACAGAGACCGGCTCCAGTGTATCAATAACAGAGACTGCCGGGCCCGGGGTCAGACTGGGGTCAGGTATAATAATCACAGAGCCTGGCTCCAGTGTATCAATAACAGAGACTGCCGGGCCCGGGGTCAGACTGGGGTCAGGTATAATAATAATCACAGAGACCGGCTCCAGTGTATCAATAACAGAGACTGCCGGGCCCGGGGTCAGACTGGGGTCTGGTATAATAATAATCACAGAGACCGGCTCCAGTGTATCAATAACAGAGACTGCAGGGCCCGGGGTCAGACTGGGGTCTGGTATAATAATAATCACAGAGACCGGTCTTCTCATTCTTACCAACAGTTCTCTATTTACACAGACATGCAAGAGCCGGTTCCGGCAGCTTATGAACACCATATTTATTTTGTAAATTTAGAGTATCCATTTATTTATATTTTCAATTAAGGGACAATTTAGCCAATGCACCTACCCTTCACAGCTTTGGGTTGTGGGAGCGAAACCCACGCAGTTAGGGGTAACACTGTGGTTAGCATAAATGCTTCACAGCGCCAGCCTCCCAGGTTCAATTCCCGGCTGGGTCACTGTCTGTGCGGAGTCTGCACGTTCTCCCCGTGTCTGCGTGGGTTTCCTCCGAGTGCTCCGGTTTTCTCCCACAGTCCAAAGATGTGCGGGTTAGGTGGATTGGCGAGGCTAAATTGCCCTTAGTGTCCTAAACAATAAGGTTAATGGGGACTGTTGGGTTACTGGTGTAGGGTGGATATGAGTAGGGTGATCATTGCTCGGCACAACATCGAGGGCCGAAGGGCCTGTGCTGTACTATTCTATCTATCATGAAAGTGCAAACTCCACACATGCAATGGACCGGGATCGAACTCGGATCCTTAGATGCGTAGGCAGCAGTGCTAACCACCGCACCACCGTACCGTCCCAGTTTATGGATACTTATGTTTAAACCATCAGTTTCGGACACAAAGACTAAAAGCCAAAGCCACATCACAGGAAGAATCAGTGCCACAAATGTTAACGATAATTGTTCTTTTTCGAAACAAGTGCTATTGACTGTTACTTTGTCCAAAGTAGTGGATTGCAAACAGCAACGACCTTCTGAAGGATTCGTGGCAATTATCTACACACACCAAGGTTCTGCCTAAAGCCAGGATTAGCACAAGATCAAAGCTGTGTAATGATTGTATTTTATTCGGCCTCAATGAAGGACAGGGGTAGATACAGAAAAGGTGCTGGGACAATGATTAGAGATGAACCATCCAACTGGTCCCATTCCCTCTCATCCTTCAGATCTTAATACCATCAAATATTTATCCATCATTTTCCTAAGTTGCTGTTAAATCTGATTCCATCATAATTTCTCCTTGTGTGTTCCAGTTTATAACAACTGGCTGTGTAAAAACAATCCTCCTGTTCAATACAGTAAATCTGTGTCCTCTGGTTAGAGACCCTCCTGCCAGTTGTAATAGTCTCTCTTTAATCACTGTACTCAAACCTTGATGGTTTTGTTTTAGAAGTTTAATTAAATAGACACACAGAAAGATGGAGAAAGATACAGAGAGAGAGAGTGAAACTGAGCGAAGAAATGAGAAAGAGAGACGCGGGGTTGAGCGATAAAAGCTGAGAAACAGTAAAGACAAATTACACAGGGAGAGGGAGAATGATAAAATAGTGAAATGGAGCAAGATATCATTTCCTGGCTTCAGAGAACCGGGGAAACTCAGTGACTGATCCACTGACCATCCAGTTATGTCCTAGAATGGAAGTTTTAAACAGATCACAACAGGTTCATTTGTAAATGTCACCACAATGTGATCTGTGTGACTCTGCCCTGACTCTGTGGGCAGATATAAGCCGCATTAACAGATGTTCTCACCAGATTGTGGTCCCTGGATTTATTTTCTGTTCAGAGTGAGATGTGCGGTTTGGAACCGGCAGCAGAGAAACAGGAAGTTGTGTTGCCTGAGAATGAAACAGCAGGCGTCAGTTTCATGTTATCACCGTGAACAGTCTTCCTGCCTGTGAGGGTGAACTCACTCTGACAGCATCAAGAACACCCACACAGATTGCCGCCGGCCTCAACATTACATTCACCTCACTTCCCATTCCCTTAAAAAAGTTATATTATTTGTTTGGAAACACAGTAACCGATCGGGAGATGCACAGATGATCTTCACTGGTCATAATACAATTAATAATCTGGAGAGATGAAGGGAAATTAAAGCAACAATCTGTTAACAGAGGTTATACTAATGTAGAAAGTTTGAAGTCACTTGGTGTCTGAGAACGAGAGGGGGGGGGGAGAGAGAGGGGGGGGGGGTGGGAGGGAGAGCGGTTAAGTTAATGAGCTGGTGCCTTTCTGGCACAGAATTTTCCTCTGATGACGTTTTGGTTCTTAATTATTTTCAGAAGTGTCTTCAACAAAAAAGATTTAAACACGAGGTGCCATTTAAACACTAGGTTCCAGACTCGGCTGCTGTGTGCCTGTGTGAGTGAGTTAAGTCTGAGAGAGAGAAGAGGGTTCAACTGATTTAGGTGCAGCCTGAGACAGAGAAAGCGAGCTGAACCGATATGTAAGTAATCTGAAAAATATATTTGTCTTTTCAATGGAATGAACAGCTTGATATTACTGGTTTAGCTCACTTAGCTAAATCGTTGGCTTTTAAAGCAGGCCAGTACAACGGTTCGATTCCCGTACCAACCTCCCCGGGTTAGACGCTGGAAGGTGGCGACTAGGGCCTTTTCACAGTAGCTTCATTGAAGCCTACTCGTGACAATAAGCATTTTTCATTTCATTTCAGACACACACAGTTTCAGACTCTGTCTCTCACAATCAGTGGCCACACCAAAAGCAAACAGAAATCCATTCAGCAAACAGGGTGAAAGACAATTCGGATCATGAAAGGAAACAATGGGTAATTTCCACAGATGAACACAAGGCTGAATTAGTTATATCCAACACAATGGAGTTTGTGACTGTGTTGTGCAATGTGAAGTTCAATATGGCTCCTGTGTTTCTGTTCCTCAGCCTGGTGATGAAGTGAATGTCACAAGATTCGCTCCAACCTACAGCAAAATATTACACACCCATTACCAGACCAATCACACAACACCAAATAGTTATTCATTATGCTTTTGTAAGTGAATTAAGCCTGAGAGAGAATAGAGACATTAATTAATCTAGGTGTAGTCTGAAACAAAGATATGAGAACAGATCGGCAGGAGTTTTAAATATGTATTTGCCTTTGCAACGAACTTCCGTAACAGCTAATAGTTATTGACACGACAAAATGTATTCTTCCAAACACAAGTGAGTTCCCCTTTCCACGCACAAGGCAGTAGTGCACTGGTATTGTCGCCGGACTCGTAATCCAGAGACCCAGAGTCAAGCTCTGAGGACCCGGGCTCCCACCACGGCAGGTGGTGAAATTTGAATCAAGAAAGATCTGGAATTAAAAGTCTAATGATGATCATGAAACCTTGTTCTGTGTAATCAAAACCCATCCGGTTCACTGATGTCCTTCAGAGAAGGGCACCTGTCGCCCTTAACTAGTCTGACCTACATATGACTCCAGATGATTCCACAGCAATGTCGTTGATTCTGAAATGCCCTCAGGGATGGGTGAGAACTGCAGGATCAGCCAGCGACGTCCACATCCCATGGACGAATAAAAAGTATTGTCCTTCCTTCCTTCCTTCCTGTAAATTTAGACAGGGTTCTAGAGCACTAATTGCTGATAGAGCGGAAATTAATATAAAGTGAGACAGATTCCAGTGCCGTAATTATTGATGCAGGGTCGAGATTAACGAAAACTGAGATAATGTCTAATGCAGTGATTACTGATTCAGGATATACATTCGTACAAAGCAAGACAGGGTCGATTGCAGGGACGGCCCAAGATTAATGTTAATAAATATAGAGCCGACTGTGATGTTCACCGTTACACGCTTGAGATTATACACATTAAGACAGATGTCCCTTTTTTCTGAGTGTTTGTGCGTGTGTGTGGATATTTTCACACCAAACTCCTGCACAGATAATTCCTTTGTTTTATACACCGATTAATGGGACGGAGTATGGGGAACTTTACTCTTCACATACCCTGCGTTTTTCCTGCTCTGCAAGTATCTGATGGTAGGGCAAAGAGGAAGCTTTACTCTGTTCCTCACATGTGCTTTACCTGTCCTTCACATGATAGATGGCGGATGTTGTGGGGGGGGGGGGGGGGGGGGGCTTTGCTCTGTACTGTACCTGTCCTTCGAGTATTTGAGGGGAGATTGTTAAGAGAACTTTACTCAGTAACTAAATGTTTACTGTTGGGGCCCTGGGAGTATATAATGGGACAGGTTTTAGGAAGTTTTATTCCTTATCGAAACCTGTGATGCGTCTGGCCTGAGAGTGTTTGCTGGTTCAGAGTGCAGGAAGCTTTGCTCTGTATACAACCCCGTACTGTACCTGGCCTGCGAGAATTTGACGGAATCGTTTAGACAAGCAGAGCGTTACTGAATCTGTCCTTGGAATTCCAATGGGACACGAGGAATGGAAATGTCTGGGACAAATGTCTTAATGTCTGTGTCATATATGAAAAGTGGGGAAAATTGATGCTCAGGTGATTAAAGGGGCAAGAGCAGAATCTTTGGGTGAAGAAACGTCTCGTCATCTCTGTCCGAAATGGTTTACCCTGAATCCTCAGACTATGGCCCCTGGTTCTGGACACACCTATCATTGGTAACATCATGCCTGCGTCTCCCCTGTTTACTCCTGTTAGAATTTTATAAGTCTCTAAAAGATCCTCACACATTCTTCTGAACTCCAGCCAGAACAATCCTAACGTAGTCAATCTCTACTCATATAACAGTCCCGCCGTCCCTGGTGTTGTAACAAGGATGCGTCCAGCCTAGGCTGCAACAGGTCACTGGCTTTTTCATGTACACAGGCAGATAGGTGGCAGATAAAATTCAAGGCAGAGAAGTGATGCATGAAAACTAAATATTGGGGGGGGGGGGGGGGGGGTCGCTTGTATGAAAAATTAGAAAACCAAAGTTAAAAGAGAAGGTGAGAGTGCAGGTCAATGATCAAGACATTGACCGAGTAAAACGGGCCGAGGGCTCAGGGGAGGTTAGTAAAGTTTCCAGAACACGTACTAGAGTAGGGAGTGTGGAAAGTGGCAGGTATGCAACTTCAGGCACAGCAGAAAAAGGCACAATGATGAGAAGGGGTGGTCAACGCAGAGCTGAGGGTGTTGGACTTAAATGTGTGCAGTATACGGAACAAGGTAAGTGAGCTTGTTGCGCACATAGAAATTAGCCGGTACAATGTTGTGGACATCACGGAGACGTTGCTGCAAGAGGATCAGGGCTGGGATCTAAATATCCAAGGTTATGTGTCCTATCGAAAGAACAGGCAGATGGGAAAAGGGGGCGGGTTGCATTGTGAGTAAGGAATGAAATTAACTAGATAGCAAGAAGCAATTTAGGGTCAGAAGACGTAAATGCCTGTGGGCAGCGTTGATGAATCGGAAAGGAAAATAACCCTGATGGGAGTTATGTGCAGGCCCCTAGCCGTAGTCAGAATGTGGGGCAGAAAATAAATCAGGAGATAGAAAACGCATATAAGAGAGGCAATATTACAATAATCATTGGGGACGTCAACATGCAGGAGGACAGGGAAAGTCAGTTTGGTAATAGATCCCAAGAAAAGGAATTTGTGGAATATTGACGAGAAGTTACTTTGGAGCAGCTTGTGATAGAGCCCAGTCGTGAACAGGCAATTCTGCATTTAGGGTCTGGTTTAGCTCACTGGGCTAAATCGCTGGCTTCTTAAGCAGACCAAGCAGGCCAGCAGCAGGTTCGATTCCCGTACCAGCCTCCCCGGACAGGCGCCGGAATGTGGCGACTAGGGGCTTTTCACAGTAACTTCATTGAAGCCTACTCATGACAATAAGCGATTTTCATTTCATTTGGTGATGCGTGATGAGGTAGACTTGAGTGGGGAACTTAAGGCGAAGGAACACTCATGGGGCATTGACCGCAGTATGATCAAATTCACCCTGCAGTTTGGGAGGTAGAAGCTGGAATCAAATGTAAAGGTATTGCAAATTAATAAAGGTAACTAAAAAAATAAAGAGAGGAGCTGGCCAGAGTTGATTGGAAAGTGAGCCCAACAGGGAAGACAGTGGAACAGCAGTGGCAGGATGTTTTGGGGATTATTCGCGAGGCACTGCACAAATTCATCCCAAAGAGGAGGAACCATGCTAAGGGGAGGACAGGGTATCCATGGTTGACAAGGGATGTCAAGGACAGCATAAAAGCAAAGGAATAAGCATACAATGTGGTGAAGATTAATGGGATGCCAGAGGATACGGAAGCCTTTAAAGGCTGATGTAATGTAAAAGCTAATAAAGATTTTTATTATTTCTTTTGAACTGAGGGCACTGATGCTACGTTTTCAGATGATGCTCAGATACATAGAGGGGCAGATTGTGCTGAGGAAGCAGAGAGGCTGCAGAAAGACCTGTTCAGGCTAAGGGAGTGGGCAAAGAAGTGGCAGATTGAATGCAATGTAGAAAAGTGTGACGTTCTGCACTTTGGAGGAAACATAGAGTATTTTCTAATTGAGGTGGGGGTTAGGAAATCAGAAGCTCAAATGCACTTAGGAATTCTAGTTGAGGATTCTCTTAAGATTAACATGCAGGTTCAGTTGGCAGCTGGGAAGGCAAATGCAATGTTAGCATTCATGTTGCGAGGGCTAGAATACAAGAGCAGGGATGTAACTGTTGAGGCTGTATAAGGCTCTGGTCAGACCCCATTTGGAATATTGTGAGCAATTTTGGTCGCCTTATCTAAGAAACGATGTGCTGGCCTTGGAGAAGCTCCAGAGGAGATTCACAAGACTAATCCTTGGAATGACGAACTTGTCATATGAGGAGTGGTTGAGGACTCTGGATCTGTACTGGATAGAGTTTAGGAGGATGAGATGCTGTGAGGGGAGTGGGGCGCGGGGCGTCGGTGGGGGTGGGGTCACATTGAAACTTACAGAAAAGCGAGAGACCCAGTAGGTGAAACTAGAACCCAAGGGCACAGCCTTAGATTTAAGGGACGATCTTTCAAAACTGAGAAGAGGAGCAATTTATTCAGCCAGAGGGTCTTGAATCTGTGGAACTCATTCCCGCAGAAGGCTATGGAGACCAAATCACTGAGTGTCTTTAAGATAGAGATACACAGGTTCTTGATTAATAAGGGGACCAGGGATTATGGGGAGAAGGCAGGAAAATGGGGACTAGAAACATAACAGTCATGATTGAATGCGAAGCAGACTTGATGGACTGAAAGGACGGCTTCTGCTCCTATGTCTTATGATTTTATGGTCGGAAGAGCATCTATGGACGATCTTAGAATAGATAGGTGCTTGATTACCGTCGCAGTGATGATTGGAGTTGCAAACATTAAGCAAAATGTTTCATATGCACACGTACACTAACCGCCAATACGTTTTTGCAGCGATTTTAGTTCTTCTTAACCAGATGAGTGTTGTATGATTGGGTGGACATTTCTCCTATGGGTGCCACCATTACCATCGTGGCGATACTGTGAGAACACGGTTCTGTCTAACTCTGCCAGTGAATCCGGTGATTGGTTAATATACATCGAGGCAGGAAAATAATCATCATCGTGAAAAAAACCTTTCCAATCGATAGAGTATAACACAAGAGTAAATTCATCATTTTGAACAAAACAGAGATTTCCACTAAATTTTGGAAATTGCAGTACACCGGTGTCCACATGTAGACATGTCTCCCAAGACCAGTTCATTACTGGGATGTTGGTAAAGTATTCAACTCAATATTGCCCACATGATAGCAGAGGAAATACACATTTTAGACAACTACTTATAGATATTAACTAGAATTAACATAATCTCAAAATCAACGATGATTGTACTTGGAGAAACAAGCAAACATGTACAATCATTTATAATATCGAGATCAAAAGGAACATGGTCGGTGTAATATAAATCGGGAGACAGGACCTAGTGTGATATAAAGATACAAATTTATGTGGAATATAAATGAGGAGGAACTTAATGTTATATAATCCTATGGATGTTCTAACGTATTATTAATAGAGTGCAGCACAAACAGTACAGTGTAGTATAGACAGGGACAGTGGTTACTTTAATAGAAATAAAGACAGGGTCTCATTCAACATGACAAGAAACAGATTTGATCTAATACAGTGCATAGAAAATAGAGCAGGAGTAGACCATTCTGCCCTTCGAGCCTGCTCCGCCATTCATTCTGATCATGGCTGATCATCCACCTCAGTAACCTGTTCCCACTTTTCCCGTAAAAAAATGGTCCCTTCAGAGTTTTGAACCCCAAGAGCTTTATCTAACTCCATCTTGAAAACATACAATACTTTGGACTTAACATCGTTCTGTGGTAGAGAATTCCACAGGTTCACAACTCCCAGGGTGAAAATATTGCTCCTCATCTCAGTCTTAAATGGTTTACCCCGTGTCCTTAGACGGCGACCTCGTTCTAGCTTCCTCCACCATAGGGAACATTCTTTCTGCATCCGCCCTGTCTCGTCATGTTGCAATATGATAGGTTTATAATCAGAGGGGGAAATTAATATTTCATAAATTAGTGTCTCCTGATTTTTGACCCTCCTGCCAGTGAATGAAGTGTCTTCCCAATTTATCAAACAAAACCCTTCATAATTTTTAACATTGTTACCACGCCTCCCATAACATGCTCCGTTCTTAAAAAAATAATCCCAGCTTTCAACCGCTCTGACCGTGCAGCTCATGCAGTGGGAAGGCCCAGTAATAGATATGTTTCTGCCTTGCTTTTGTTCAGATGCTATTTTTGGAATTACTGATATTTTATATGGAGCTACTCGAATTCCCATTCACCATTACCAACGTGTCCGAATAAGACACAAGACAATAAAGGACTAGCCTCTGAAAATGAAATTGACCCCTGTAAGGCTGGACCCAGTGTTAGAAGTTTAGATTCACTGAGCAATATTTGAGAATGTAATGTCAAATGCAAACCGCGATAGGTTAACAGTCTTCTTTCAGTAGAATCAATATCACCTCTCATAACAGATACCTGAGCCGATGATCCAGACCTGTGATCCAATTCAGGAGTATTTTATGTTGCTCCATATTTTAGATGTGATGATATTACAGTCTTTGGGCTTCTTCGCAATATTATTACTGGACTGGTAATCTAGAGGCCTGAACTATTACTCCAGAGACTCGAGTACAAATTCCACCAGGGCATATTGCAATGATGTGAGCAGTTTTGGTCTCCTTACCTAAGGATAGATATTTTGGAAGCAGTCCAGAGAAGGGTCATTAGATTAATCTCGGGTATGGATGGATATTTATAGGTAGCTGGAATTTCACAGCAGATAAAGAGTTCCCTCGGCCCATCGTTACTGCGCCTGTCATCAAATAGAGATGAATACGGCCCTCGAGGGTCTTGAACCACAGACCTTTCAGTTTACAGCCAAACACGTTGACCAATTGCACCAAAGCGACTGATATGAGGAGAGGTTAAATAGGTTAGGCCTAGGCGCGTTGGAGTTTAGAAGAATGAGAGGCGAACTTACTGAGACATATAGTATTCTCAGTGACCTTGATTGTGTAGATGCTGGAGGTTGTTTCCGCTTGTGGGAGAGTCTTGGACTATCGGGCACAATCTCAGAGTGAGGTGTCGTTCATTTCAGAGGAGGATGAAGAGGAATTTCTTCTCTCAGAGGGGAGTGATCCTATGGAATTCTTTGCTGCAGAGAACTGGAGAGGCCGGGTCAATAAATATGTGCAAGGCTGAGTCAGACAGATTTTTCATCAGTAAGGGAATCAAGCGATATGGGGATAAGGCAGAAAAGCGAAGTTGAGGATTTTATCAGTTCAGCCACAATCTCATTGAATGCCAGATCAGATTCCATGGGCCGAATCGCCAACTTCTCCTCCTCCCTCTTCTGGTTTTATGGCAGCCGGGGGACTTTCAATTGAATTAATTAATGAATCAGAAATAAAAATCGTCGTGTCATTTATAATACTCATGAGGGTATCGAAATTTCCCAAAGCTCAGCAGGTTCACCAACATCCTTCAGGAGAAGAAATCGTCCCTCCTTAGTCTGTCTGGCCCATATGTGACTAGTTCAGCAGTGATGTTGTTGACCCTTACCTACCTATGATATTGCCGAGCAAGCCAATCAGTTCAAGGAAAGCTGCTACAGAAAGTCAAATGTGAATTAAACCGCCCGATGTGCACCGTATCAAAAAGGTGGTTTACATCCAACTTCTCGGAATGGACAGTTAATGCTGACATTACCAGTGAGGGTCATAGGCCGGGAAAGGAATGTTAAAAACTGTGCAAAGTGCTGCAGATTCCGGAAAACTCAAACAAAAACAAAAAAAAAGGCTGCTCAGCAGTTCAGGGAGCATCAGCAGAGAGAGGAACATATTCACATTTCAGGTGGATTGCCTCATTGACATAATGCCAAAGAGTAGTGAAGCTTTTCCCAGTATCCTCGACCAATGCCCGTTCTTGAACAAAAACCACAGATGAGTTGGTCACTTACCACATCTCAGTTTGTGGGATCTTGCTGTGCGCAAATTCCCTGCTCTGTTTCCAACATTACAGCAGTGACTGAATTCAGCAAAAATATATCAGTGAGTTTTGAGGGCATTGGGATGACCTGAGGTCGTGTAAAGTGTTTTACAAAAGAAAGCTCTTTCCAAATATTAACATTTTAAAATGCAAGCTGTAATATACAACATAGAACATAGAACGATACAGCACAGTACAGGCCCTTCGGCCCACGATATTGCACCGACATGGGAAGTCAAAAACTAAAGGCCATCTAACCTACACTATGCCATTATCATCCATATGCTTATCCAATAAACTTTTAAATGCCCTCAATGTTGGCGAGTTCACTACTGTTGCAGGTAGGGCATTCCACGGCCTCACCACTCTTTGTGTAAAAAACCTACCTCTGACATCTGTCCTATATCTATTACCCCTCGTGCTAGCCACCTCCATCTGCGGGAGAAGGCTCTCACTGTCCACCCAATCTAACCCTCTGATCATTTTGTATGCCTCTATTAAGTCACCTCTTAACCTTCTTCTCTCTAACGAAAACAACCTCAAGTCCATCAGCCTTTCCTCATAAGATTTTCCCTCCATACCAGGCAACATCCTGGTAAATCTCCTCTGCACCCGTTCCAAAGCTTCCACGTCCTTCCTATAATGAGGCGACCAGAACTGTACGCAATACTCCAAATGCGGCCGTACCAGAGTTTTGTACAGCTGCAACATGACCTCATGGCTCCGGAACTCAATCCCTCTACCAATAAAGGCCAACACACCATAGGCCTTCTTCACAACCCTATCAACCTGGGTGGCAACTTTCAGGGATCTATGTACATGGACACCGAGATCCCTCTGCTCATCCACACTGCTAAGAATTTGACCATTAGCCAAATATTCCGCATTCCTGTTATTCTTTCCAAAGTGAATCACCTCACACTTCTCTACATTAAACTCCATTTGCCACCTCTCAGCCCAGCTCTGCAGCTTATCTATGTCCCTCTGTAACCTGCAACATCCTTCCACACTGTCTACAACTCCACCGACTTTAGTGTCGTCTGCAAATTTACTCACTCAATCTTCTGTGCCCTCCTCTAGGTCATTTATAAAAATGACAAACAGCAACGGCCCCAGAACAGATCCTTGTGGTACGTCACTCGTAACTGAACTCCATTCTGAACATTTGCCATCAACCACCACCCTCTGTCTTCTTTCAACTAGCCAATTTCTGATCCACATCTCTAAATCACCCTCAATCCCCAGCCTCCATATTTTCTGCAATAGACGACCGTGGGGAACCTTATCAAACGCTTTACTGAAATCCATATACACCACATCAACTGCTCTACCCTCGTCTACCTGTTCAGTCACCTTCTCAAAGAACTCGATAAGGTTTGTGAGGCATGACCTACCCTTCACAAAACCATGCTGACTGTCCCTAATCATATTATTCCTATCTAGATGATTATAAATCGTATCTTTTATAATCCTCTCCAAGACTTTACCCACAACAGACGTGAGGCTCACCGGCCTATAGTTACCGGGGTTATCTCTACTCCCCTTCTTGAACAAAGGGACCACATTTGCTATCCTCCAGTCCTCTGGCACTATTCCTGTAGCCAATGATGACATAAAAATCAAAGCCAAAGGCTCAGCAATCTCTTCCCTGGCTTCCCAGAGAATCCTAGGATACATCCCATCAGGCCCCGGGGACTTATCTATTTTCACCTTGTCCAGAATTGCCAACACTTCTTCCCTACGCACCTCAATGCCATCTATTCTAATAGCCTGGGTCTCAGCATTCTCCTCCACAACATTATCTTTTTCCTGAGTGAATACTGACGAAAAGTATTAATTTAGTATCTCGCTTATCTCCTCAGCCTCCACACACAACTTCCCACCACTGTCCTTGACTGGCCCTACTCTTACCCTAGTCATTCTTTTATTCCTGACATACCTATAGAAAGCTTTTGGGTTTTCCTTGATCCTACCTGCCAAAGACTTCTCATGTCCCCTCCTTGCTCGTCTTAGCTCTCTCTTTAGATCCTTCCTCGCTTCCTTGTAACTATCAAGCGCCCCAACTGAAACTTCACGCCTCATCTTCACATAGGCCTCCTTCTTCCTCTTAACAAGAGATTCCACTTCTTTGGTAAACCACGTTTCCCTCGCTCGACCCCTTCCTCCCTGCCTGACTGGTACGTACTTATCAAGAACATGCAATAGCTGTTCCTTGAACAAGCTCCACATATCCAGTGTGCCCCACCCTTGCAGCCTACTTCTCCAACCTACACACCCTAAGTCATGTCTAATGGCATCATAATTGCCCTTCCCCCAGCTATAACTCTTGCCCTGCGGGGTATACTTTTTTTTTTTATTTTTTTTTTTAAATTTAGATTAGCCAATTATTTTTTCCAATTAAGGGGCAATTTAGCGTGGCCAATCCACCTACTCTGCACATTTTTGGGTTGTGGGGGCGAAACCCACGCAGACACGGGGAGAACGTGCAAACTCCACACGGACAGTGACCCAGAGCCGGGATCGAACCTGGGACCTCAGCGCCGTGAGGCGGTTGTGCTAACCACTAGGCCACCGTGCTGCCCTTTGCGGGGTATACTTATCCCTTTCCATCACTAACGTAAAGGTCACCGAATTGTGGTCACTGTTTCCAAAGTGCTCACCTACCTCCAGATCTAACACCTGGCCTGGTTCATTACCCAAAACCAAATCCAATGTGCCCTCGCCTCTTGTTGGCCTGTCAACATATTGTGTCAGGAAACCCTCCTGCACACATTGTACAAAGAACGACCCATCTAATGTACTCGAACTATATCTTTTCCAGTCAATATTTGGAAAGTTAAAGTCTCCCATAACAACTACCCTGTTACTTTCGCTCTTTTCCAGAATCATCTTCGCCATCCTTTCCTCTACATCCCTAGAACTATTAGGTGGCCTATAGAAAACTCCCAACAGGGTGACCTCTCCTTTCCTGTTTCTAACCTCAGCCCATACTACCTCGGAAGAAAAGTCCCCATCTAGCATCCTATCCGCCACCGTAATACTGTCCTTGACTAGCAGCGCCACACCTCCCCCTCTTTTGCCCCCTTCTCTGAGCTTACTAAAACACCTAAATAGAGGTGAACATCTTTGAGTTATGGGGTGACACCCACACAGACACTTGGAGAACGTGTCTCCACATGGACAGTAACGGGGGCCAGGATTGAACACTGGTCCTCAGCTCCGTCAGACCGCAGTGCTAACCATTTAGATGAGGGAACAAAATGCAATATCTCCAAATTTGCAGATGACACAAGTTGCGTGGAAGGGTGAGCTGTGAGGAAGTTGCAGAGATCCTTCAGTGTGATTTGCACAAGTTGAGTGAGCCATTCACCTTCATTGCAAGCGGATCCAAGTACAGAAGCGGGGATATCTTGCCGCAATTATACAGGGTCTTGGCGGGAATATTGTGTGCAGTTTTGGTCTCTGAATCTGAGGAAGGTTAGGTGTGTATTCGCTGGAGTTCAGAAGAATGAGGGGGGGGGGATCTAATTGAAACCTATAATATTCTAACAGGACTTGACAGGGGAGATGCAGGAAAGATTCTCCCGACGGTGGGAGTGTAGAGAACCAGAGGTCACAATCTGAGGATACGGGGTAGACCATTTAGGACAAAGATTTTTTGTTTTTTAATTTAGTATACCCAATTAATTTTTTCCAATTAAGAGGGTCCAATTTAGCGTGGCCAATCCACCTACCCTGCACATCTTTTCGGGTTGTGGGGGTGAAACCCATGCAAACACGGGAAGAATGTGCAAACTCTACACAGACAATAACATAGAGCCGGATCGAACCTGGGACCTCGGCGCCGTGAGGCAGCAGGGCTAACCCACTGCGTCACCGCGCTGCCCCAATTTAGGACAGAGATGAGGAGAAATTTCTTCATCCAGAGAGTGGTGAGTCTGGAATTTGTTACCACAGGAAATAGTTGAGGCCAATACATTGTATGTTTTCAAGAAGCAGTTAGATATCGCACTGAGGGCGAAGGGGATCAAAGGATGTAGAGGGGAAAGCGGGATTAGGCTATGGAGTTGGATGATAAACCATGATCATAATGAATGGCAGACAAGGCACGAAGGGCCAAATGGTATCTTCCTGCTCCTATTTTCTACGTAATCCCTTTTCACACTGAGGGCAGGTGAATGGCCTCTCTCCAGTGTGAACTCGCTGGTGTGTCTGCAGAGTAGATAACTGTGTGAATCCATTCCCACAGAGAGAGCAGGAGAATGGCTTTTTCCCAGTGTGAACTCACTGATGTTTCCGCAAGATGGATAAATCACCGAGTCTCTCCCCACTCAGAGCAGGTGAATGACATTTCCTCAATGTGAACTCGCTGATGGTTCCGTAGGCTGGATAACCAAGTGAATCCCGTCCCACGCTGAGAGCAGGTGAACGGCCTCTCCCCAGTGTGAACTCGCTGATGGCTCCGCAGGTTGGATAACCAAGTGAATCCCTTCCCACACTGAGAGCAGGTGAATGGCTTTTTCCCAGTGTGAACTCGCTGGTGTGTCTGCAGACTAGATAACCGAGTGAATCCGTTCCCACAGATGGAGCAGTTGGATTGCCATTCCCCAGTGTGAACTCGCTGGTGTGTCTGCAGGCTGGATAACTGTGTGAATCTCTTCCCACACACAGAGCAGGTGAATGGCCTCTCCCCAGTGTGAATTCGCTGATGTCTCAGCAGGGTGGATGAATCAATAAATCCCTTCCCACACTGGGAGCAGGTGAATGGCTTCTCCCCAGTGTGAACTCGCTTATGTTTCTGCAGGCTGGATAAATCAATGAATCCCTTCTCACACTGAAAGCAGGTGAATGGCCTCTCCCCAGTGTGATTGCGTCGATGAGTCTCCAGCTCAGATGGGACTCTGAATTCCTTCCCACAGTCTCCACATTTCCACGGTTTCTCCATGTTTTGGGTCTCCTCGTGTTTCTCCAGGTTGGCCAGTCAGTGGAAGCCTTGTCTACACACAGAACATGTGCACTGTCTCTCCTCACTGTGAGTGGTGTGATGATTTTTCAGGTTGTGTAACTGGTTGAAGCTCTTTCCACAGTCAGTTCACTGGAACTCTCTCACTCGGGTGTGTGTTGTGTGGCTCTCGGTGCCTTTCCAGTCACACTGATGTTTAAAATCTTTCGAAGTCGACAGATTGGACAAACATTTCTCCTCGCCGATGATATTCAGATCAGAAAGAAGCGAGTGAGTTTGGCACATCGAGACGTGATGTTTGAGATTTCTGCCTCTCATTCCTCCTCTTCCAATATCCTTTAAAAACAATTTACAAAAGTCATCATTGTTAGTACAGGATAGAAATTCACCGTAACTTCATTGCAATGTAAGCCTACTTGTGACAATCAAGATGATTATTATTAAAATTCAGAACAGACAATTCTAGTTCCCATGGAATATAATTTTCTCTCGTTCTCCAAAAGCTGTAAATCTCCATCCCACACAATCTCCCTCCATTCTCACTCTGCTGTATCTAATATTCACCCTCCCAATTCTCCTGAAGGTGCTGATTCATGTTGATTGACAGATCCAAGCTCAGCTCACTGCTTCCTGACCAGGACACAGAGATTAGAATAGGATCAAGAGTAGGCCATTCGGCCCACCGAGTCTGCTCAATCATTCAATCAGATCCTTGGCCGATCTTCCTCAGCACCATTTCCCCCACACAATCCCCATATCCCTCGATATCTTCAATATCCAGAAACCTGTCAATATATGTCTTGAACATCCCTGATGACTGATTTACTTATTACAGAACGGTAAATAATACATGTGTACCACATAACAACACCAGACATATCTCTGTCCATTATTAATTTAATGTCCCCTGAAATGTCAGCCATCTCCTGGGGAACCCACCCCTTTAATTGTGAACATTAGGAAAGAGACCATTTTTTTGAAATAAATTTTGAGTAACCAATTAAGTTTTTCCAATTAAGGTACAATTTAGTGTGGCCAATCCACCTACCCTGCACATCTTTGTGTTGTGGAGCTGTTACTCACGCAGACACGGGGAGAATGTCCACATGGACAGTGACCCAGGGCCGGGATCAAACACGAGTCCTTGGCGCCGTGAGGCAGCGGTGCTAACCATGGTGCGACCAGAGACCATTCTTTTCGTCAGACAAATAAATGCACGAACCTGTTAAGGAGATGGGTGGGAGGAGTTGGAAACTCTTTGTGGAGCCGCGAACCTACATGAAAATATTGATTTCCCAATTAATGTGGTTCCAGTTTGGGCTCAAATCATCAATGAGGGCTCTGATCTCTGGCAAGGAAGGAAACCCTGGCAGATGGGCGGGGCGGATTCAGAAACACCTGCTGGAGGCCCCAAACCCCCCAATAAGACCCATTGATTTTATTGTCAGTCTGCAGACAGGAGCTGGAGAACTGAACCCAGGCAGAGGAGAGGGAGGGAGAAAACTGGGAGTGGAGGAAAGAAATGGTGAGATGGGTTTGGATTTCAGCCCAGGGAGGAGAGAGAGTGTGTGGGACGGGGATTGACAGCTTTGGTGGAACAAGAGAGGGAAAAATGTTCCAGAGAAACTAGAATTGTCTGTTCAGAATTTCTATCCTGGACTGACAGTGATGGCTTTTGTTTGTTTTAATTACAAAAAAAATAAATTTAGAGTACCAATTCTTTTTTTCCAGTTAAGGAGTAATTTTAGCGAGGCCAATTCACCTGCAATGCACATCTTTTTGGATTGTGAGGGTGACACCCATACAGACATGGGGAGAATGTGCAAACTCCATACGGACAATGACCCAGAACCAGGATCAAACCCGGGTCCTCGGCTAACCACTGAGCCACCGTACCTGCCCCGAGTGATGACTTTTATCAACTCCTTTTACAGGATATTCCAAGGGGAGGATTTACAGATGGAAACTCAAATCAAACTTCACATCAAGATTTAACAGAGTCACTCCATTCATCAGGACCTGAATATCATTGGCCTGTGAATGTGGAAGAAGAAATGTTTGTCTGTTCTGTCGGTAGGAAATGATTTTCAAGATCTATGTGACTGAAAAAAAACCTGATGCACACACGACTCGCGTGAGAGTGTTCCAGTGAACTGACTGTGGAAAGAGTTTTAACCAGTCACACAGTCTGAAAAAACATCACACCATTCAGAGCGGGGAGAGACCGTACACATGCCCACTGTGGGGACAAGACATGAAATGAAAAATGAATTTACTTATTGTCACAAGTAGGCTTCAAATGAAGTTACTGTGGAAAGCCCCTAGTCGCCACATTCCGACGCCTGTTCAGGGAGGCTGGTACAGGAACTGAACCGTGCTGCTGGCCTGCCTTGGTCTGCTTTAAAAGCCAGCGATTTAGCCCTGTGCTAAACTAGCCCCTGTAACGCCTGACATAAACTGATCGTCAAATTTGAAGAGGGACAAGGACACCAGCAGCATGCTGAAACCATGGACATGTGGGGACGGTGGGAAGGGATTCAAGTCCCCACGTGAGCTGAGGACTCATCACCGCAGTCACACCGGCTACAGACCATTCACCTGTTCTGAGTGTGGGAAGGGATTCACTCAGTTATCCGAGTGAGGATTTACCAAGATGTGGGAAACGAGCTGGTGAGCGGCCTTTAATAAAGTTCAGGCTGCTCTGTGTAAGAAAGGAGTTTGATTCGGGGTGGTATACCCGGCAAAGCTGCAGCTCACATACGAGTCCAAAGACTTCCATTTTGGGACACCGGAGGAGGCAAACATTGTAAAGCATGGACTGGGGTCCAGTTATCTGTATTGGACAAGATCTACGTTTCTTGTGGGATGGGATGGGTGTTGTGATATCCTCTATATAGTTTTGATATTTTCTGATGAAATCTGTTTTTCTGTTCGGGGTGAAGGGAGATTTTCGTTATGAAGCACAATGTAGATATATGGGGGTTGGGGAGGGAGATGGGTTAGCTACCTGATGACTAAAGAACTGTTCGTGTCTTACTCTGTGAGTGTATGGGTATGTGTGTGGCGGCCATCTTGGGTGGACTCTTGACCTGTACATTTTGAAGATTTACAGGATAGTCCCTCATGGCTGATTCTGTGATGCGGGGGAGGGGGAGACAGACGCCTGATTCAGCTGGTCACCTGGAGCATAAGTAGATTGGTTGGACCAGTGAAGAGAGGATGGGTTTTCGCTCATCTAAAGAATCTAAATGCTGGTGTGGTGTTCTTGCAGGAGACTCACTCACGGCTTAGAGATCAGACCGGACTGCGGAGGGGTGAGCCAAGTGTTTCACTCGGGCTTTAGCGAAGGGCTCAAGGTGCTGTAATTCTTTTGTTTTGTAAATTTAGAGTACCCAATTCATTTTTTGAAATTAAGAGGCAATTTAGCGTGGCCAATTCACGTAACCTGCACATCTTTGGGTTGTGGGGTGAAACCCAGACAAACATGGGGAGAATGTGCAAACTCCACACAGGTAGTGACCCAGGGCCGGGATCGAACCTGGGACCTTGGCTCTGTGACGCAGAAGTGCTAACCACTGCACCACCATGCTGCCCGAGGTGTTGCAATTCTAATCAATAAACAGGTCCCTCTTTCGGTCACTAAGATCATTGCGGACACTAATGGGAGATACATGGTGGTCAGTGGGTCATTGCCCCTCACTGGGACTATGTTCCTTTGTAAAAAATATTATTGGGGTCCACCCCAGATCTGGATACACATCAGTTGATTCTTGGAGCAAACTTCAATTGCGTACTGGATCCTAAATGGACTGGACCAAGCCCATTCAACCGCTACAAAACAGGAAAAGGGAATGAAACCGAACGGACCACCCGGCAGCGACCCAGGCACCGGAAACGACAACAGCAAACCCGGCAAAAGATAAAGAAAAGCTGTTCATTAGCAGATTATAAAAGGATTATGGGACACAGATTTATGATTGTGAGCAAGATCTATAGGGGAGTTTTACACAGTGAGTGATAATGATCTGAACTCAATGCTTACACACAAAGGTCGATAATCTCCAGGTCCTGATAACCCGAATGGTGCTGTCAGAATTTGATGTGAGGATTGGTTGTGAGTTTCCTGTCTGCGAATCCCTTTCTAAGTCCCTGTGAAAGAAGTTTACAAAGGCATCACTGTCAGTCCAGAAATGAAATTTGGGAAAGATAAATATTACTCCTGGTTTGAATTTGCTGTGTGTAAATCCTCCCCGACTAATCCCCTGTAAAAAGCGTTTCCAAAATTAATCACTGTCAGTCCAGGATAGAAATTCACAACATTCTCTCCTCCTGCTCCCTGGTCCAGGATGGCTGCTCATGCCCCCCCCCCCCCCCCCCCCCCGCCCCCGCCCGCCCGCCCACTGATCCTCTTGTCATCAGCAGTCCCTCAATTTGAGGGTGTTGTCCACTCAGGGTTGGGAGTTTCTGCCCTGGGTCTTAATGTGACTGAACAGAGCCGCAGAGCTTTGGACACATGGGATAGGATGTCCAATGAATCTTGAATTTACAGTGCAGAAGGAGGCCATTCGGCCCATCGAGTCAGCACCGGCCCTTGGAAAGAGCACCCCATTTAAAGCCACACTTCCAACCTATCCCCTCAACCCAGTAACCCCACCCAAACCCTTTCAAACATTAAGGGCAATTTAGCATGGCCACTTCACCTAACCTGTACATCTTTGGACTGTGGGAGGAAACCGGAGCACCCGGAGGAAACCCACGCAGACAATGAAATGAGAGAGTGAAATCTGGAAAGCAGGATTCTTTCCATCTCTGCCACCGCTTTGCATCATCAATAAGACATTGGGACTCAAAGACTAATCCAGTTTGCTGGACAAGTTGTCTCCATTCTGAACAATGGGGAACAAGCCCCTCCCACTCATTGAAACATCGCCCCGACAAAGATGAGAAACGCGCATGCGCCCTGATGCGCATCCAATAAAGATGGAGGCCGTAAACCCGAGCCGAAATGAGAAGTTGCAGTTCTGCTCGGTACAAACTGGGTCCCGGAAAATTTTTCCGCGGTTTGCGGCTCACAAAAGCTTTATACAACGTTTCCGCCCACCCCTGCGATCTCTCGCTCCCTCCATATTGTTAATCGCCTGTCAGCAATTTCCGATCTGAAAAAACTTCATTCTCCTTCGCCATTACCCACACTGCGCATGCCTCAATTACAGCCTAGCCCCGCCCCTCATTCACTCCGATTGGGTGGAGAACCATCCATCCTCACTTCTTCCTCTAGTTCCGCCTACTCCTGCTATTGGTCCGGAGCTGCCGTCAATCACCCGGACATTGTGACGGGACCAGACGGTGAGAGCGGCCTCAGGGTTAGGCTGACTCACTGATTGTCCAATAATAACAGTGAGAGCCTCAGTGGGACAATCAGACAATAATAGTGGAGATGGGGCCCAGAGGAGAAACAGCAAAGGATTCACTCACTTTGAGAGTAACAAACACAGTGTCTGTTCCCATAACAAGAGTCAGGCTGCAGTGTGTGAGTGAGGAGGCCATTCAGCCCATTGAATCTGCACCGAACCTATGAACCCTTCGGGGCAGCACGGTAGCATGGTGGTTAGCATAAATGCTTCACAGCTCCAGGGTCCCAGGTTCGATTCCCGGCTGGGTCACTGTCTGTGTGGAGTCTGCACGTCCTCCCCGTGTGTGCGTGGGTTTCCTCCGGGTGCTCCGGTTTCCTCCCACAGTCCAAAGATGTGCGGGTTAGGTGGATTGGCTATGCTAAATTGCCCGTAGTGTCCTAAATAAGTAAGGTTAAGGGGTGGGGGTGGGTTACGGGTATAGGGTGGATACGTGGGTTTGAGTAGGGTGATCATTGCTCGGCACAACATCGAGGGCCGAAGGGCCTGTTCTGTGCTGTACTGTTCTGTGTTCTGTGTTCTGAAATATCACCCTATCTGGGCCAATCTAGGGCGGCATGGTAGCACAGTGGGTCACACTGTTGCTTCCCAGATTTAGGGTCCCAGATAATAATTCTGTCACTGTTATTATTAGACAATAACCTGCCTGAAATGAAAATCGCTTATTGTCACAAGCAGGCTTCAAATGAAGTTACTGTGAAAAGCTCCTAGTCGCCACATTCCGGCATCTGTTCGGGGAGGCTGGGACGGGAATGCCTGTTATTCCAATGCTGGTGTGTGTCATCTGTCACTGTTATCATTAGACAATAATAGGAGGGCAAGATGCAAGGTAGCAAAGATAATTTGATGTTTCTGTGTTATAGTCAGTGTCACTGGGAGGTGCGAGATAAAATAGGAATGGAAACATCGTGACAGAGGCACGTGTGACTGACTCCACCTGATTCAGAGCTGTTCTACCCAAGATGAGAGCAATGGGGACATAGAACATAGAACAGTACAGCACAGAACAGGCCCTTCGTCCCTCGATGTTGTGCCGAGCAATGATCACCCTACTCAAACCCATGTATCCACCCGATACCCGTAACCCAACAACCCCCCCTTAACCTTACTTTTAGGACACTACTGGCAATTTAGCATGGCCAATCCACCTAACCCGCCCATCTTTGGAATGTGGGAGGAAACCGGAGCACCCGGAGGAAACCCACGCACACACGGGGAGGACGTGCAGACTCCGCACAGACAGTGACCCAGCCGGGAACCGAACCTGGGACCCTGGAGCTGTGCAGCATTTATGCTAACCACCATGCTACCGTGCTGCCCTGTGACATGGGGAAGTCCAGAGATTTCTGGTATCTGAGGTGCATCTGTAGAGGAACTGAAATCATTCTAGTGGTTCTCGATTTATACAGGAAATATATCTGACAGCTAAAACCAAAGTTTCAATCTTCTCTTTGAGACACATTGTGATTGAAAAGATCAAATGTTAAAACATCAGGAGAGGAAAATTCAGACTGTCACAAAGGGCATCATTGCTACCTCACAGCACCATGGACCCTGGTTCAATTCCAGCCTTGCGTGACTGTCTGTGTGGAGTTTGCACTTTCTCCCAGTGTCCGCATGGGTTTCTTACCACCATTCAAAGATTTGCAGCTTAGGTGGATTGGCCATGATCAACTTCCCCTTCGTGTCCAAAAATGTGTTGGTTAGGTGGGGTTACAGGGATAGGATGGGGGATTGGGCCTAGGTATAGTGCAAACTCAATGGGCCGAATGGTCTCCTTTTGCACTGCAGAGATTCTATGAGTGAACTGTCGAATTCATCTGATTCACCATAACACTGCCAATTTACCCTCTACAAGTGTAACTCCCTTTGAAAGTTACTGTAAATCTGCTTCCAGCAGCCTGCCAGTGTCAATTCCAGATCACATCACATCACTGTGTAAAAACAATTCTCATGGGCAGCACGGTGGCACAGTGGTTAGCATTGCTGCCTACGGCGCTGAGGACCCGGGTTCGATCCCGGCTCTGGGTCACTGTCCGTGTGGAGTTTGCACATTCTCCCCGTGTCTGCGTGGGTTTCACCCCCACAACCCAAAAGGTGTGCAGGTTAGGTAGATTGGCCATGCTAAATTGCCCTTAATTGGAAAAAATAATTGGGTACTCTAAATTTATTAAAAAAAAAATTAAAAAAAAAACAATTCTCATCATCATCCCCTTGGGTTCTGGTGTCAAATATCTTAAATCTCTGTGTCCTCTGGTTACAAAACCTCCTGCTCTTGGGAAACAGTTTTTCCCCATCGACACTATCACAAATCCTTCATTTTAAACACCTCTCTTAAATCTCCTTTTCACCTTCCCTGATATCAGAGGGACAATCCCAGTTTCTCCTGCTCTGAGTCAGAGGGACTCGAAACGTTAACTCTGTTTCTCTCAGTACCGATGCTGCCAGAACTGCTGAGTTTTTCCAACATTTACTGTTTCGCTCCCTCTTTTTCCTCCTTCAATCTATCAAACACTTCATGATTTTGAACAGCTCAATTAAATAGGAATAGGAGAGAAATATAGATGAAAGGCTGAGATTTAAAAAAACAGAAAGGTGAGGTGGCGAGTATAAAAGCTGAGTAATAGAGGAAACAAGGAACACAGAAAGAATGATATAAAATATAAGGGAGCAGGTTATCAGCTCCCAGCTACAGAGAGCAGAATGAACCATGGAAGAGAGCGATTGGGACACATTTCTTACACGCCTCAGGATTAACCCACACGGGGACTTTGCTGTCGGTGAAGAGAGATGAGAAAGACCCAAGTGTGATTTGTCCCTCTCAGTGTGACCCTGAAAGACTGTGTCCAGGTTGAAGTTCTGTTCCTGCTGTATGATACTTCCCCAGATTGTCCTTTCTGAGCTCCAGACAGGTGATGTTAAACACTCAGGTGGGAAAGATAAAAATCTGCAACAACGTTTCAAACAAAGTTGATTTATTTCACATTTATTCAGAACAATAAACCTCATCAGCAGATTAAGACTGTCAGAGTAAATATTATTGAGTCCTGTATATGACTAACAACATCAATAAGGGTATAATCTAAACCTTGTAGTCGCTTGTGAACTCGCTGGTGTGTTAGCAGGTGGGATGACTGAGTAAATCTCTTTCCACAGACATTACAGTTGAATGGCCTCTCCTCAGTGTGAATGCGATGGTGTTTCAGAAGATAAGATAAATGAGAACATTCCTTTCCACATCTGGAGCAGGTGAATGGCCTCTCCCCAGTGTGAACTCGCTGGTGATTCAATAGGTTGGATGAACGAGTGAATCCCTTCCCACATACTGAGCAAGTGAATGGCCTCCCCTCATTGTGAACCTGCTGATGTGTCAGAAGGTTGTATGAACATGGAAATCCCTTCCCACATGCAGAGCAGGTGAACGGTCTATCCCCTGTATGAAGTTGCTGGTGTATCAGAAGATTGGATGAATTAATGAATCCCTTCCCACAGTCAGAGCAGGTGAATGGCCTCTCCCCGGTGTGAATTCTCTGGTGATTCTGTAGGGCAGATCGACGGTTGAATCCTTTCCCAGACACAGAGCAGGTGAATGGCCTCTCCCCAGTGTGAGCATATTGATGTTAGTAAATTCTTTTTTTTTTTAACACTCTTCTCACAGTCAGGACAGTTAAAAAGTTTGCTATCAGACTGAACAAGTTGATGTGTCACAATGTGGGATGACCGAGTGAATCACGTTCCACACACCAGGCAGGTGAATGGCCTCTCCTCAGTGTGAACTCGCTGGTGTGTCAGAAGGTTGTATGAATGGTTGAATCCATCCCCACAAATGAAGCAGTTGAACGGCCTCTCCCCAGTGTGACTGCAACGATGAGCTTCCAGTTGTGATGGGTAACTGAATCCCTTCCGACAGTCCGCAGGTTTCCACAGTTTCTCCATGGTGAGGAGTCCTTATGTCTCTCCTGGTTGAAGCTTTGTATACACACAAACAAGCATTGAATTTCACTGCAGTGAATGATGTGATACTTTTTTGAGGCTGTGTAACTGGTTAAAACTCTCTCCAGTCAGTGAACTGAAAACTCTCATTGGGGGTGGGTCTCGGTGCTTTTGGAGTCACCCTGCTGAAATAGAACAAACACTTCTTCCAAATTCAAAGACCGAAGATATTGAGCTCTTAATGAATTGAGTGATTTTGATGTGATGTTTGGTTTTGAGTTTTCTGTCAGCCAATTCTCCACCAAATATCCTGTAAAAGTTTACAAAAGCCATCAGTCAGTCTAGAATAGAAATTCTGAACAGAATATTCTCGTTTCCCTGGAACATTTTCCGCTCTCTTGTCCCCCCAAAGCTGTAAATCCCCGTCCCACACACTCTCCCTCCTCCCTGGGCTGAAATGCAAACCCATCTCACCATCTGCACCATTTCTTTCCTCCACTCCCAGTTTTCTCCCTCCCTCTCCTCTGCCTGGGTTCAGTTCTCCAGCTCCTGTCTGCAGACTGACAATGAAACCAATGGGTCTTATTGGGGGGTTTGGGTTCTCACCATTGTCCCCGCTCGCGGCGGCTCTCATTCAGCCTCTGGGAGCCGCACTCACTCTCACTGCGGCTGCGCTCAGCCCAGAGCAGCACTGCGCATGCTCCGCACAGAGAGGCGACGTCCAGGGGGCGGGACATTCTCCCGTCTGCGCGTTCTGGCTCCTGTGATGGAGATAGGGCGTATTCATCCGCGCCTGGCATTACGGGTACCATTACCCGCCATTATTCTATTACGTTCCTCCGGGTGATAAATTGGTTCCGACAATTTTGATACAGTTCGGTGTTTGTCCCGAATGTGGCTGCTGCATCGGTGTTTTTCTCTCTGATCGGCCCCTGTCATCTGTTTAGGGAGCGATATGCAGCAGTGCGCCTGCGCGGCCGCCATCGTTCTCAGCGGAAATGTGCATCAGGGCGCATGCGTGGGCATCCAGGAACCGGAAGTCGGAAGAGAAAATCTTGTGAATTTCTCTCCTGGACTGAGAGTGAAATTCCTTTGGAAACTCCTTTAGAAAAAGGAGGATTTGCTAACGGGAACTTCAAACCAAACATCACATCATCCTCTGACTGAGTTACTCGATTCATCAGGACCTGAATATCATTGGGAGGTAAAATGGTTTGCCTGTTCTGTCTGAGGACAAAGGTTTCAGATATCAGAGTGATTGGGAAACTTTTAATGACCATTCCAGGTTAAATTTGAGACTAATTACACCGATCACCGATTGGGGAAGTTAAATAATTTACTGTTGTACTCTTATGTATGCAGGTAAATTTTAAAATTACTGCATCAGCATACTTGGTAGTTAAATTGGGCAAACTGCTGACCTTGTTAGTAGTGAGAGTTACTATCCCGGATTTTATCAAAGTTTGTTGTTCCTGTTGCATTTCATTCAGCTCATCGTGGCTGCAAAGTAGTTATTCAGCCGAAACTCAATTTGCAGATTGTTGTCTGAAGTTTTTTAAGTTACATCAATTCAACTGTCTATCTGAATACTTTTAAAATATTATGAGGGTTTCTGCCATCATTTCAGGCAGCATGTCACAGATCCTCACCACCCTCCTAGTCCTTTCCTAAATCTCTGCTCCCTTTTATATGTATCCCTCAATTAAAGGATCTTCCTATCCAATCTATTTGGATCCCTCAGAATTTAAAAAATATATAAATTTATATATTTTTTCCACTTTGGCGGCAATTTAATTTTGCCAAGCCACCTAACCTGCACATATTTGAGTTGTGGGGGTGAAACCCACACAGAAAATGGGAGAATGTGCAAACTCCTTACAGACTGTGACCCAGGGCCAGGATAGAACCCGGGTCCCCAGCACGCAGGCACACAACCACTGTGCCACCATGAACCTCCAGAATTTTATACATTTAGAATAATCTTTACTATTGTCACTAGTAGACTTATATTAACACTGCAATGAAGTTACTGTGAAAATCCCCGTAACCACACTCGGGGACCTATTCGGGTACACAGAGGGAGGATTCAGAATGTCCAATTTACCTAACAAGCATGTCTTTTGGGACTTGTGGGAGGAAACCCATACAGACACTGGGAGAACGTGAAGACTCTGCGCAGACAGTGTCCCAAGTGGGAATTAAACCCTGGGACCCTGGCGCTGTGAAGCAACAGTGCTAACCACTGTGCTAATCACTGTGGTACCATGCCACCAATAAAACAGTTCGGCTCAATGTTCTCACATTAAAGAAGCTGAAGCGCCCAATGTGGGTCTTGAACCCACGGCCCTGGGATTAAGACTCCCATGCTCTACCTACTGAGCTAGCCGGGCTGCTTGCCATAATTTCATTTTGGTCTCCCCTCAGTCTTCTGTTCCAAAGAAAACAGCCCCAGTTTATCCAAACTTTCTCTGAGCAAACATTTTCAATTTCTGGTCAATGTTCTTAAATCTCCTCTGTACTCTCTGTGTGCAACCTTCCTGTGCACAGGAATCTAGCTCTGGCCTAACTAGTCCTGTCCTGCCATTTATCATGTAATCCTTTGCATTGTTTTCCCTCTAGCTTTCTTCCTCATTCCTCAAGAGTTCAATCATTTTTGTGTCACAGGAAAACTTCTTCCTCATGTTCCTACATATAGTTTCAAATCAATGATGTAAACCAGGAGTGAAGGGACCAGTACTGATTACTTTGAAACCGGCACTGGAAACAGCCCATTGATTTTCTCTATTCTTTATGGGATGCGACTGTCACGGGCAAACCAGCACGGTTGCCCATTCCTAATTGTCCTTAAACTGAGTGGCTTGCGAGGCAATTCAGAATGAACCACATTTCAGTGAGTTGGCCAGATCAGGTAACGCCGATGCAGACTCGATGGGCCGAGGAGTGGTTTCCTTCTGCACTGTAGATTCTATGATTAATTCCGACCTTGGGTCACTGTCTCTGTGGAGTTTTCCTGCGTCTGTGTAGATTTCCTTTCCGGGTGCTCTGGTTTCCTCCCACAGTCCAAAAATGTGCAGATTAAATGGATTGGCTGTGCTAAATTGTCCCTGGGAGGTGTTATGGGGAGAGGGTGGGGAATTCGCCACGGGAGGATGCTCTTTCAGAGGGTTGCTACAGACTCGATGGGCCGAATGGCCTCCTTCTGCACTGAGGGAATTCTATGATTCTACATTGGATGCAATGATGTGTTGACTCACACACTGCAGCCTGACTCTTATTATGGGAACAGACACTGTCTTTGTTACTCTCAAAGTGAGTGAATCCTTTGCTGTTTCTCCTCTGGGCCCCATCTCCACTATTATTGTCTGATTGTCCCACTGAGACTCTCACTGTTATTATTGGACAATCAGCGAGTCAGCCTGAGCCTGTGGCCGCTCTCACCGTCTGTAACCATAACAATGTCCGGGTGATTGATGGCAGCTCCGGACCAATAGGAAGTGGAGGGGCGGGTCTGGAGAACCGACAGAGAGCAGCTGGTCCTCCAACCAATCGGAGTGAATGAGGGCGGGGCCCCTTCTAACCCCCTGTAAAAGGAGTTTACAAAAGCCATCACTGTCAGTCCAGGATAGAAATTCTGAACAGACAATTCCAGTTTCTCTGGAACATTTTTCCCTCTCTTATTCTCCCAAAGCTGTAAATCCCCGTCCCACACACACTCCCTCCTCCCTGGGCTGAAATCCAAACCCATCTCACCATTTCTTTTTTTTTTAAATTTGGATTACGCAGTTTATTTTTTCCAATTCAGGGGCAATGTAGCGTGGCCAATCCACCTACCCTTCACATCTATGGGTTGTGGGGAGAAACCCACGCAAACACGGGGAAAATGTGCAAACTGCACATGGACAGTGACCCAGAGCTGGGATCGAACCTGCGACCTCGGTGCCATGAGGCAATAGTGCTAACTACTGCACCACTATGCTGCCCTTCTGCACCATTTCTTTCCTCCACTCCCAGTTTTCTCCTTCCCTCTCCTCTGCCTGGGTTCAGTTCTCCAGCTCCTGTCTGCAGACTGACAATAAAATCAATGGGTCTTATTGGGAGTTTGGGGCCTCCAGCGTGTGTTTGTGAATCCTCCCCGCCCACCTGCCAGGGTTTCCTTCCTTGCCATCGGAGAGACCTCTGATTTATTATTCTCCCTTGTGGTCCAAGGTCTCTCCCTGAGCTTGACATATTTATTTGTCTGGCGAAAAGGATGGTCTCTTTCCTTATGTTCACAATTAAATGTGTAGGTTCCCCAGGAGATGGCTAACATTTCAGGGCAATTAAATGAATAATGGACAGAGATATGTTACATGGTACAGATTAGTTATATTATTTGCGGTTCTGTAATAAATTATATTTATTATTATTTCTCGCCTTGTAATATAAGACTGTAGCTACGTTATAGATTTCCAGTCATCCCTTCCCTCAGAGGGTTGTTAGTCTTTGGATTTCTCTTCCACAGGGACCAGTTGTATCTGGGGGTCATTGAATATATTGAAGCACAAGTTAGACAGATATTTTATTGGCAATGGAGTTAAGGGTTATGGGGAACAGGTAGGAAAATAGAGAGAAAGATGAGATAAGGAGGGATCTCTTCACTCGAGGATGTGGTGAAGCGTTGGAATTCTCTACCCCAGAGGAATGTGGAGCCTCAGTCATCAGATATGTTCAAGACAAATATTGATAGGTTTCTAGATATTGAAGATATTGAGGGATATGGGGATCGTGTGGGAGAATGGTGCTGAGGTAGATCGGCCAAGGATCTCATTAAATGGTTGTGCAGACACAGTGGGCTGAATGGCCTACTCTTGCTCCTATTCTAATCTGTGTCCTGGTCAGGAAGCAGTGAGCTGAGCTTGGATCTGTCGATCAACATGAACCAGCACCTTCAGGAGAATTTGGAGGGTGAATATTAGATACAACAGAGTGAGAATGGAGGGAGAGTGTGTGGGATGGAGATTTACAGCTTTTGGAGAACAAGAGAAGAAATAATGCTCCATAGGAACTAGAATTGTCTGTTCTGAATTTTCATCATGTACTAACAGTGATGACTTTTGCAAATTGTTTTTAAAGGAAATTAGAAGAGGAAGAATTATGGACAGAAATCTCAAACTGCACATCTTGATGTGACAAACGCACTCAATTCCTTCTGATCTGAATACCATTGTGAGAAGGAGAAATGTTTGTCCGAACTGTCAGCTTCTAAAGATTTCAAACATCAGTGTGACCGGAAAAGCACCGAGACCCACACAACACACACCCGAGTGAGAGTGTTCCAGTGAACTGACTGTGGAAATAGCTTCAACCAGTTACACAGCCTGAAAAAACATCACACCATTCACAGTGAGGAGAGACAGTGCACATGTTCTGTGTGTAGACAAGGCTTCCACTGACTGTCCAAGCTGGAGAGATACAAGGAGACCCAAAACAGGAAGAAACCATGGAAATGTGGGGACTGTGGGAAGGGATTCAGAGCCCCATCAAAGCTGGAGTCTCATCGACGTAGTCACACTGGGGAGAAGCCATTCATCTGCTCTCAGTGTGAGAAGGGATTCGCTCAGTTATCCACCCTGAAGACACACCAGCGAGTTCACACTGGAGAGAGGCCGTTCGCCTGCTTTAAGTGTGGGAAGGGATTCATTGATTCATCCGCCGTGCGAAAACATCAGCGAGTTCACACTGGGGAGAGACCATTCACCTGCTCCATCTGTGGGAATGGATTCACACAGTTATCCATCCTGAAGACACACCAGCGACTTCACACTGGGGAAAAGCCATTCACCTGCTCTCAGTGTGGGAAGGGATTCACTTGGTTAGCCAGTCTGCGGAGCCATCAGCGAATTCACACTGGGGAGACATCATTCACCTGCTCTGAGTGTGAGAAGAGATTCACTGATTTATCCAGTCTGCAGACACACCAGCGAATTCACACTGGGGAGAAGCCATTCACCTGCTCTATGTGTGGGAACGGATTCGGTGATTTATCCAGTCTGCAGACACATCAGCGAATTCACACCGGGGAGAGGCCGTTCACCTGCTCTCAGTGTGGGAAGGGATTTATTGATCCATCCTTCCTGCAGAGACATCAGCGAGTTCACACTGGGGAGAAGCCGTTTGCCTGCTCCCTCTGTGGGAATGGATTCACACAGTTATCCAGTCTGCAGACACACCAGCAAGTTCACACTGGGGAAAAGCCATTCACCTGCTCTTAGTGTGGGATGGGATTACATAGAAAATAGGAGCAGGAAGAGATAATTTGGCCCTTTGCACCTGCTCTGCCATTCATTATGATCATAGTTTATCATCCAACTCCACAGCCTAATCCCGATTTTCCCTCCATTTCCTTTGATCCCCTTTGCCCTCAGTGCTGTATCTAACTGCTTCTTGAAAACATGCAAGGTATTGGCCTCAACTAGTTCCTGTGGTAACAAATCCCACAGGCTCACCACTCTCTGGGTGAAAAAATGTTTCCTCATCTCTGTCTAAGTGGTCCACCCCGTATCCTGAGACTGCGACCACTGGTTCTGTCCACTCCCACCATCGGGAAAATCTTTCCTGCATCTACCCAATCAAATCCTGTTAGAATATTATAGGTTTCTATAAGATCCCTCATTCTTCTGAACTCCAGTGGATACAATCCTAGCTGATTCAATCTCTCATACGTCAGTCCCACCATCCCAGGAATCAGTCTGGTAAACCTTCGCTGCACTCCCTCTAAAGCAAGAACATCCTTCCTCCGATAACGAGATGGAAACTGCTCACAATATTCCGGGTACGGCCTCGCCAAGGCCCTGTATAGAACAAAGAACAATACAGCACAGGAACAGGCCCTTCGGCCCTCCAAGCCTGCGCCGATCACATGTCCTCTCTAGACCAACCGCCTGTATCCTTCTATACCCCATCTGTTCATGTGCTAATCCAGATAAGTCTTGAAGGTCGCTAACATATCTGCCTCAACCACCTCACTTGGCAGTGCATTCCAGGCCACCACCACCCTCTGTGTAAAATACTCTTCCCGCACATCTCCACTGAACCTTTCCACCCTCACCTTGAATTTGTGCCCCCTTGTAATTGCCATTTCTGCACTGTTCACTCTGTACCCCTAATAATTTTATAAACTTTTATCAGGTCACCCCTCCACCTCCATCTCTCTCGGGAAAACAATCCCGTTTATTCAATCTCTCCTCGTAGCTAATCCCCTCCATACCAGGCAACATCTTGGTAAACCTTTTCTGTACTCTGTCCAAAGCCTCCACGTCCTTCTGGTAGTGCAGTGACCAGAATTGGGACACAGTATTCCAAATGTGGCCTAACCAACATTCTATGTAATTGTAACATAATTTTTGAGTTTTTATCCTCAATACCCCGTCCTATGAAGGCAAGCATGCTATCTGCTTTCTTCACCACCATTTCCACCTGTGCTGCCACTTTTAAGTATCTGTGGACTTGCACGCCCAGATTCTCTGTGTCTCTATGCTCCTGATGGTCGGCATCTCCACATCATGAGTGTTAAATGCTCTCAGTTCTGGTCTATTATGAATCTTTGTTGGACCTTATCCAGTGCCTCTATTTTCTTTTTCTAAATGGAGATCACCAATGTTGTCAGTGCTCCCAGTGTTGTCCAACCCTAATTCTAAACAAGTTGAACATTTCCTCCGTGCTTTTCAATTCTATCCCTCTGGAATGGAACCTTAGATATGGGCCTCACACTGTAAGAAAGATGTGAAGTTCTTAGAGAGGGTGCAGAGGACATTTACAATAATAATAATCATCTTTATTACTGTCACAAGTCGGCTTACATTAACACTGCAATGAAGTTACTGTGAAAATCCCCTAGTCGCCACACTCCTGTGCCTGTTCAGTTCCACCGAGGGAGAATTCAGAATCTCCAATTCACCGAACAAGCACATCTTTCGGGACTTGTAGGAAACTGGAGCGCCCGGAGGAAACTCACGCAGACACGGGAAGAGCATGCACACTCCGCACAGACAGTGACCCAGCAGGGAATCGAACCTGGGACCCTGGTGCTATGAAGCCACAGTGATAACCACATGTGCTGCCCATTGAAAGCTGCAGCAAGACTGTGCAGTTGAATGTTGCACAAGTCCATTGGGTCCTGTGAAAGTGAAAATCGCTTATTGTCACGAGTAGGCTTCAATGAAGTTAGTGTGAAAAGCCCGGGTGCCAGCTGTGTAGAGTAGGAGTTATTGCAGTCACCTAACACGTGAAAGGTCCCCGGTTTGAAACTGCCAGAAGCATTAAATGCTTCTCATTTAGTCCGAGGAAAACTTTCCACAACATCCGTTTGTCCCTGAATATTACCTGAATCTCGTATGTGAGAGGAATAGGAGATCTGGTCTCATATCAGCCACAAAAATTGATTCAGCGAAGTCTGAAGTGCTGCATTTTCAAGAAACAGTGAGATGATAAAGAATTTCCTGCTTTGACACAGTTCCGATATTGGCAGTTTGTTCAACCACAACAGAATTTAATGTACTTACAGATGCAGATGAACATAATAACTGTCTCAATCATGTCTAATTGTGAGATAAAAGCAACTTACTGCGGATTGTTCAATCGGAAACAAAAACAGAAAATACTGGACAATCTCAGCAGGTCTGACAGCCTCTGTGGAGAGAGATGGCAGCTGACGTTTTGAGTCTGGGTGACTCTTTGTCAAAGCTGGAGAACTGCAAATAGGATCAGATTTAGACTATTGTGGGTGGACAGTGGATGGGGTGGGAGGGCAGGGAGCTTATGGTGATGTGGGGCTGGGTAGAGGGCCAGGGATAGGTGGAGAATGACTAAAATGACAGAAAGAAAAAGGGAATGTAAATCGGGATAATAAAAGCTAAGAACAGTGCTGACAGTGGCGCGTTAAGAGATTAGAATCTTAACGGCAGAATAAAAGTTAGCAGTGAGTGAAAGGAAGACTAGGAACAGGGAGCAGATTGTCCAAGGGGGGGGGGGGACGGGGACAATGGTGGAGGAAAAACAGATCGATGGAAGAAATGAAAATAAGTTGCTGGAAATAAACATGTGGGGAAGGTGGAGGAGAATAATAAGTGACATGGCCTCTCAGCCTAACCATCAGAAGCTGCAACAAGACACTGCAGTTGAACATAGCATAGGTCCATTGGCTGCTCCGCTGCTGCCTGTTTCTGTGGTGTAGTGGTTAACATGTTCATCTAACTCGCGAAAGATCCTCCATTCAAAACTGTGCAGGAACATTGAATTCTTCTCGCTTAGTTTGAGGGATGTTTGGATAACATGCGTTTGTTTCTGCATATCATCTGAATCCCATTTATTAGATATATATTTGGCCTCCTCGGCTTCAAACTTCTTTCAGAGAATTCTGTGAATATTGAAGAAGCAAAGATCAGAAAAAGATGATCCCATTTTGATACAGTTCAGATCTTCTCAGTTTGTTCAGTCCACAACAGAATTTAATGGATTTCCAGATGTAGATTAACATTTTTAATCACCATCTGAAAGATATCTAATAGTAATGTGTGCTCATACAGACATAGGCAAATGATATTCTAACTGAATTAGAGGGAATGGCAGAGATTTAACTAAAACACCTTTTTGAAAATCGGGCTTTGTGGTAGAGAAACAGGAAAAGCCACTCGGGGAGATGAGGAAATTCAGGCTCAGTGCGGATTTGCTGTCACCCCTCGTTTCATTAACATGAACGGGATTAAGGCAGCGGAATGTTTCATACCCAGAACAAAGAGGGTAAAATATAATAAACTTATCATTCTTTAATCTCCTACCTGTGAAGGTATTTGATTGTGTTTAAAAACTGACGTGGCCAATCTCAAATGAACTCAACAGAACTTGTATTACCCAGTGACTTGATTCATTTTCTTTGTCAGTCATGTTTGAAATTCAATGTTGTATATTTCAGAGAGTCTCAATTTCAGATGAGGACATAAATATCAAATAATATCAAGTTTTGAGTAATGCAACAAATACTGAGTAAAATTGTTTGATGTTTTTCGAAGGAACGTAAGAATGATATTACTGAATGAGAGGAAATATTTGCTGGACAGACATTTCTGCATTTCATAATTCATTTGAAATCTAATAAAGTAAACTACTTCAGCAAAGTGATCTCTGGAGGGCTTTGTTAAGCTTTACAAATCCCTCTCTCATAGACAGACTCTGTAAACAGGATGTAGATCAAATGTAATTAGATTCTGTTATCAACTCAGAAATAATGACAAGATGCTTCAGCAGCAAAATACACTTTTGTAAATTCAATATGAAACCAATTGCATGATTACATAATGTTTGTATCGTAAACTACACCATCTTCATGTCCAAAGCTTCTGGTCATTGGTCCAGGGGAACGTTCTCATTAAATCAAACTGAGCAAAGATTCTGCAGAAACTCCTTTTTCAAAAGCAAATTGGAAGAATAATTGGAATAGAGAAACTTCAAGATCACAGAAAGAGAGAAGGACATTGAGACTAATCGATTTGCTCTTGTTCAATCTATATTTTTATTCGACTTTGATCATTTTTACAGATAGCACAACAGATTTTCCAATGGGCTCATTGCCAATCAGCTGTTTTTTCAGTGTACTGGTTATCACGTCTCCTCACACACCAAATGTCCCTCATTATTATTATTCAAAACATTATTGAAGTTACTCATCTAAATTTGCAGATAAGTTGTATCATTGTTATTTATTGTTCAACAGTTAAACAAATGCATTACCTGACACCCGCAAAGTTCCAAATGATACCCTGCAAAATACTCTGCGATGGAGACTGGCAGGAATCGCAGTCAGAGTTCACATGTGTTAGTTGTGAATGGTTTTCTAATGTGCTGTGGCATTTTATGATTCAAAAGTCAGATCAATTTCTCCACCAATTGCCTAATTTTCAGTCAAATTGTACTTCCACAATAGAAGGTTCTTCAGTGCAATAAGGATGCACTGTTTACTATTCTCGGTCAGTGCACGAAGCGCTGTTCCCTGTTTCTGTAGTGTAGTGATGATCATGTTTGCTCAAAGGGCCTCGCTTTAAAACCGCTCAGAAACATCAAACCCGATTCATTTCCGTGTGTGGAAAAGTTACATGATTGACATTTTCATTATTCATTTACACCCATCCTGAATTGCCCTTGAATTGGGTTGCTGAGTTAATCTGTCGTGTGGAACCCCGATCCCCGGAGCTTCAGCCTGGTTCTCTGCATTACTGGTCTAGATGTGGAGATGCCGGCATTGGACTGGGGTGGGCACAGTAGGAAGTCTGACAACACCAGGTTAAAGTCCAATAGGTTTGTGTTGAATCACTAGCTTTCGGAGCACAGCTCCTTCCTCAGGTGAATGAAGAGGTGGGTTCCACAACCACTTATATAGACAAATTCAATAATTCAAGATGATACTTTGAATGCGAGACTTTGCAGGTAATTAAATCTTTGCAGGTCCAGATGGTGCAACTGGAGAGAGGGATAATCACAGGTTAAAGAGATGTGAATTGTCTCAAGCCAGCACAGTTGGTAGGATTTTCAAAGCCCAGACCAGATGGTGCGGGGTGAATGTAATGCGACATGAATCCAAAGTCCCGGTTGAGGCTCTACCCCTGTGTGCGGAACTTGGCTATCAGTTTCTGCTTGGCGATACTGCATTGCCGTACATCCTGAAGGCTGCCTACCTAACCCCACATCTCCATCCTATCCCCATAGCCCAGTAACCACACCTAACCTTTTTGGACACTATGGCAATTTAGCATGGCCAATCCACCTAACCTGCACATATTTGGACTCATGCCTGTGCTATCACGAAGACTGCCCGTTTGCACCTACGTTACATTATCCAGCCTCTCTCCTGTGTCTGTGTGCCTGGGGCTGAAACCTCGGTCATGCATTCGTCACCTCCCGATTCGACAATTCCATTACGTACCTTGCTGCTCTCCCACATTCTACCTCTGTAAACTTAAAGCCATCCAAAAGTCTGCCACCCATGTCTTAATTCACAGTAAGTTCCTTTCCACCATGATCCCTGTGCTCTGAGACTTGCATTCACTCCCAGTCAATTCTCACCCTCGTTTTCAAATCCCTCCATGGCCTCATCTCTCCCCGTGTCTGTCATCTCCTCCAACTCCACAACCCCCTGAGATATCTACACCGCTTTGATCCTGGACTCTTGTACACCCCCCGATTCTAATTACTCCGCCATGGTTTTAAGTTCCCTCGGCCCCAAGCACTGAATTCCATCCATAAACCTTCCCGTCTCCACATCACTTACCTCCTTTCAGACTCTTTAAAACTCACCTCTTTGTCCAATTTTTTGGTCACCTGTCCTCATATCTCCTTTTGTGTCTGTGTCCAGCATCGGCACTGCGCATGCTCCAGCTCACCAGGCCCAGGGAGTGATTGACGGCATCTCTGGGCCAACAGAAAGAGAGGGGCGGGTCTGGAGGACCGAGTGGTTGCAGCGAGTCCTCCAAGCAATCGTAGTGAAGGAGGGGCGGGACTGAGTCCGGTCTCCCACGTGAGCTGGAGCATGCGCAGTACCGTTAAGGTCTCACGATTCGGGTGGTCGGGCGGAAATTTTGAGCTTGTCAAATTCGGTTTGGTGAGTCCTGAGGGTGGGATGGAGCCGTAGGGTGCAGCGGGAGGCTTCATAAACACTCCGCAGAGGCCCCAAACCCCGAATATGAAGCTCGGATATGGCAGCTGAACCGGCGAAAGCTGCTCGGGCTTTTCCCCGAGACAGGCCCGGGTGGCCGGGCGCATGCGGAGGGAGCGAGAGCCCCGGCTTTGCTCCGCCTCCCATTCACTCTGATTGGCTGGAGGACCAGCCGCCCTTGTTCGGTCTTCCAGCCCCGCCCCCTCTTCCTATTGGTCAAACCCGCCGTCAATCAGTCCCCGGGCATTGTGAGCTGGAGCAAACCCTCCACCATCATTGTCAGCTCCCTGGGTTGCAGGAAACTGGGAGTGAAGGAAAGAAATGATGAGATGGGTTTGGATTTCAGCCCAGGGAGAGTCTGTGGGACGAGGATTTACAGCTTTGGCGGAACAAGAGAGGAAAAAATGTTCCAGAGAAGCTAGAATTGCCTGTTCAGAATTTCGATCCTGGACTGACAGTGATGGCTTTTGTAAACTCCTTTTACGGGGGGTTAGAATTGGAGAATTTGCACACAACAAACTGAACCCAACAGAAAGGTTTATCTCTTTGTGAATTCTATCCTGCATCAACAGTGATGACTTGTGTAAAATGAGAGATTACAGCTCTCAGGAAAGATTAAATGGAGTGGGGCCTTTTTCTATCGACAACAACAAATTAAGCATTGACCTGCTATAAATCTTTTAAATTATCAGTAGTTTGGAGAGGGGCGATGTGAGAGAGTGACCATCAATAAACAATACGTCATAAATGCAAGAAAGTGACAAATCAATTCAAGTGAATAATACAGACAAAATTATTTATCACAGGTTCAGAATGTGCAACTCATTACCACGGAAAGGTGTTGAGGAAAGCGCTGAGTTGTTTTCAAAAAGAAACAGGACACGCACATGAGAGAAAATGGAATCGAAAATCAGCTCAAAGGCTGAGATTTGATCGGGGTGACAGTCGGAGATATGTGCCGAGTATTGACAGCAGCAGAATCTGTGACAGAGTGGCTTGGTTCTATTATAATTTCAAAAATCCCTGTGATTGGAAAAGCACCGAGACACAGACATCTAAGTAATATTCCACAGTTAGCTCGAACTGTGCTTTAACCAATCACACAGCATGAAATTGAATTACATAATTTACATCAGGGAGACACCGTACTCAGGCTTCAACTGATGATCCAAGTTGGAGAGACAGGACATTCGCACCAAAGGAATCAAGAAGCAGCAATAGGACATTCAGTCCTGTGAGCCTGTTCCACCATTTAATAACATCACGGCTGATCTGATAGTGACCTCAAATCTGCATCCCACCTACACCTGATTTCTTGTTGATAACCATGGAGAAACCGTGGAAATGTGGGGACTGTGGGATGGGATGCCAATCCCCGTCTGAATTGGAAACTCATCAACGTATTCACACTGGGGAAACACCGTTCACCTGCTCTGAGTGTGGGAAGGGATTCACTCGGTCATCATCCCTCCTCACACACCAAGTTGTTCATACTGATCAGAGACCGTTTAAGTGTGCTGACTGTGGAAAAAGCTTTAAATGCAGAAAGGATTTATTGACACATCAACGTATTCACACTGGGGAGAGGCCATTCATCTGCTCCGTGTGTGGGAAGGGATTCACTCAATTATCAATCCTCCTGGGCCACCAACTTGTTCATACTGATCAGAGACCGTTTCAATGTGCTGACTGTGGAAAGAGCTTTAAAAGCAGAAATAGTTTACTGTTACATCAACGCACTCACACTGGGGAGAGGCCATTCACCTGTTTGGAATGTGGGAAGAGATTTAATGCTTCGTCAAACCTCCGGGCTCACCGTCAGGTCCACTCTGACCAGAGACCGTTTAAATGTGCTGACTGTGAAAAGAGCTTTAAAAGCAGAACAGGTTTACGGATGCATCAACGCACTCACACTGGAGAAAAGCCATTGACCTGCTCCGTGTGTGGGAAGGGATTCACTCAGTCATCACACCTCATGACACACCAACTTGTTCATTCTGATCAGAGACCTTTTAAATGTGCTGACTGTGAGAAGAGTTTTAAAACTAAAAAGGATTTACTGAGACACCAACGCACTCACACTGGGGAGAGGCCATTTACCTGCTCCGTGTGTGGGAAGGGATTCACATGTTCATCTCAGCTCCTGCAACACCAGCGAATTCACACTGGGCAGAGACCGTACTCTTGCCCCGTGTGTGACCAGAAATTTACTCAGTCATCCCACCTGATGGCACACCAACCTGTTCACATTTATCAGAAACCTTTTAAATGTTCTGACTGTGAAAAAAGATTTAAAAGTGAACAGCATCTGCGGAAACACCAGCGAGTTCACACTGAAACAGAATCATAGAATTTACAGTGCAGAAGGAGGGCATTTGGCCCATCGAGTGCATCGGCCCTTGGAAAGAGCACCTTACTTAAGCCCATACCTCCAACCTAACCCATAACCCCACCTCAACTTTTTGGACACTCAGGGCAATTTAGCATGGCCAATCCATCTAACCTGCACATTTTTGGACTTGTGGGAGGAAACTGGAGCACCCGGAGGAAACCCACGCAGACATGGGGAGAACATGCAAACTCCGCACAGACTGTAAGCCAAGCCAGGCATTCTGGGACCCTGGAGCTTTGAATCAACAGTGCTAACCACTGTGCTACCGTGTAGCCCACACGTGGGAGCGGTACTGGGGAGAGGCTGTTTAACTGCTCCGTGTGTGGGAGGAGATTCACTCAGTCAAACAACCTGCACAGACATCAGCAAGTTCACAGGCAACAGCAGGGTCTGGATTCAGCTGTTGTTGCTGCTGTTAGTCACATCCAGGACTGAATGATGTCTGGACGTCTGTTTCCAGTGGGGCTCCACATTTTCCCCGTATATATCAATGATTTAGACTTAAATGTATGCACCAGGATTATACAAAAGTTGCTGATGTGTTTTAGACAATGAGGGAGAAAGCCTTGGACTGGGTCAGGTGGACAGAAAAGTGATCAATGGAAATTTAGATAATGAGAGGTTAGGAACACACTTCAGTTAACTCCCGATAGAAATAAGGTCACTTCAGGATAATGGAAAAAACTGATTGGTGGGGAAGTTACAAGTAATCCTTTTCTTAAAAAAAAATTCAGAGTACCCAATTATTATTTTTTCTTTTTTCCAATTAAGGGGCAATTTAGCCTGGCCAATCCACATCACCTGCACATCCTTGGGTTGTGGGGGTGAAAACCACGCAAACACGGGGAGAATGTGCAAACTTCACACGGACAGTGACCCAGGTTTGGGATTCAAACTCGGGTCCTCAGCGCTGCAGTCCCAGTGCTAACCACTGCTCCACGTGCTGCCCTAGCTACAAATAATTCTAATAACTTGATTGAACAGTTCTCAAATGGAAAGGCAGTCGACCACATTAAAACTAAGGATCTACAATAGACATTTGATCCAGCAAGTCATATTTAGGGCAAGATTATAAACAGAGGGCATTCGTTTTCCGTGATTAGAAAAAGAAGCAATGCTGAGCAAGGCTAGGAGAGTGGGCAAAGAAGTGGCAGATGGAATACAATGTGGAAAAGTGTGAGGTTATGCACTTTGGAAGGAGAAATGGAGGCAGACTATTTTCTAAATGGGGAAATGCTGAGGAAATCAGAAGCACAAAGGGACTTGGGAGTCCTTGTTTAAGATTCTCTTCAGGTTAACGTGCAGGTGCACTGCAGCCTCACTGCGCCGAGGTCCCAGTTCGATCCCGGCTCTGGGTCACTGTCCATATGGAGTTTGCACATTCTCCCCGTGTTTGTGTGGGTTTCTCCCCCACAACTCAAAGGTGTGCAGCGCAGGTGGATTGGCCACGGTAAATTGCCCCTTAATTGGAAAAAATGAATTGGGTACTCTAAATTTAAAAAAATTAATATTTAAAAAAAAGTTAACGTGCAGGTTAGGTCGGCAGTTAGGAAGACAAAAGCAATGTATTCACGTCGAGAGGCGTAGAAGCCTGGTATTTCTAATACACTTAATATAGGTAAAAGATAGCTGTTTAATCGTAAATATTAAGCCCCAGTTTTATATTAAGGATTAAAAAACACATATTCTGCAAATTCATTGACATAGTTTTAAAGTAACACAGAAATCTGATAAGACAAAAACTTTTCATTACATTTCTCCAAGGACAAGGGCTGAATCCATGGCAATGAGGTGGCAGGAGTGAAGGTTTTACTGTTCTCACGCCACTCGAGATTAGGGTGAATCACATTCCATAACTTGTACAAGCTGAAACATTTTAGACTATGTTGCCTTGTTTTTAATAAATGGACAGTTATAACATCGAATCAAATATATTTGATTCCAACATTCTCAAAACATAACAATTTCATAGAAGCAGCATAATTCACTTTACTAGATTACAATAGACAGTTTGATTTACATTTATCAAGTCATTGTCCAGCATTGCATGACAAGATAACATGAAGTCTCCATTGTTACAATAGTCAAGTCAGCTGAAAACCAGTTTTTGCTGGCTTTGATAAAGCACAATATCGCATTCTTTAACATGCACAAGTGTGCAGATAGGCAACAATTAGAAGTAATGTTACATATTGAAGATGGACGGCTTGCCGTCAAATCAAATGTGTTTGAGTCTAACCCAAACCAATTAGGATTATATTGGGGTGTGATCAGACGACTTAAGACAGATATCAAACAGTATAACTAGAGAGTTTTTGTTTTGCCATTTTAGGTTTAGTTTCAGGGTTAGTTTTTGGATAATTTTTGGGGGGTTAGTTTTAACTTTTGAGGAGAATAGTTTTTGAGGATAGTTTTTGGGATGGTGGGGTAGGTAGCTTCAGTTAGTCTTTGGTAGGTTTTGTTGGGAGGTTAGAAGCATCTGTACTTTGATCTTAACTATTTACTGTCTCTCTGTATTCACATTTCATTTTCAGACTTTGACTTTTAAAAGTTTTATGTTTTGAGCTGTTTGTCTAATAAGATAATTCCTGTGATTCTTTGAAAGCTTCAAATTGTCTACAAACTGCCTTTTAAATGACTTTCAAGTTGCAATCAATAGAAGACAAATAAAACAATTCTTGTTTGCACCTGACAAGTTTTAACTCAAATTTCGACTAAGTTCCAGTAATCAAAATCCCTCAACTAATACAGTCGAATCCGACAAGAGGGCTAGAATACAAGACTAGGGATGTACTTCTGAGGCTATATAAGGCTCTGATCAGACCCCATTTGGAGTATTATGAGCCGTTTTGGGCCCTGTATTTGAGGAAAGATGTGTTGGCCTTGGAAAGGGTCCAGAGGAGGTTTACAAGAATGATCCCTGGAATGAAGAGCTTGTTGTATGAGGAACGGTTGAGGTCTCTGGGCCTTGGAAGGATATGGGGGAATCTTATTAAAACTTACGGGATACTGCGAGCCCTGGGTAGAGTGGACATGGAGAAGATGTTTCCACCTGTCGGAAAAACTAGAAGCAGAGGACACAATCTCAGACTAAAGGGATGATCCTTCAAAACAGAGTAAGAAGTCTTACAACACCAGGTTAAAATCCAAGAGGTTTGTTTCAACTCACTAGCTTTAGGGGCACAGTTCCTTCTTCAGATGATGAGGAGCAATTAAAACAGATGAGGAGGAATTTCTTCAGCCAGGGGGTGGTGAATCTGTGGAAGTCTTTGCCACAGAATGCCTTGGAGGCCAAATCACTGAGTGTCTTTAAGATAGAGATAGATAAGTTTTTAATTAATAAGGGGATCAGGAGTTATGGGGCGAAGGCAGGAGAATGGAGATGAGAAAAATATCAGCCATGATTGAATGGCGGAGCAGATTTGATGGGCCGAGTGGCCTAATTCTGCTCCTCTGTCTTATGATGTGAAGAAAAACATTCTGTGCTGCATGTGGGATCATGAATGCACTGCTCGAAAATGTGGTGAAGGCAGATTCAATTGATGCCTTGAAAAGAGAATTGGACAACTATCTGTTACTGTCAGATCAGCCATGACCTTATTAAATGGTGGAGCAGACTGGGCTGAATAGCCAACTCCAGCTCCTTGGCCATCTGTTCGTTTCTTTTGAGGAGAAAAATATATGCAGAGTTCAGGGCCAATGACAGAGGATTGTGACTCTTGCAGAAAGTTGGCACAGATACAATTTGTTGAGTGCCTTTGTTTTGTGCTGTCACCTTTCTATGCCACTGTGTTATGAGGAAAATGCAGTGCACCAATGCAAGAGAGGCAGATTGCTCCCTCGATATGAATTGGATTTGTTCATTGTCACGTGCACCGAGGTACAGAGAAAATTATTATTCTGCGAGCAGCTCAAACAGGTTATTTTATACATGAAAAGAAGGTAATCTAAAAAGAAAATACATAATAGGGCAACACAAGGTACACAATGTAAATACGTAGACAAAGGCATTGAGTGAAGCATTTTGGAGTGTAGTATTAATCAGGTCAGTCCAGAAGAGGGTCATTTAGGACTCTGGTAAAAGCGGGGAAGAAGCTGTTTCCAATCTGATCGTCCGTGTTCTCAGACTTTTACATCTCCTGCCCGATGGAAGCAGTTGAAAGAGTGAGTAAGCTTGGTGGGAGGGGCCTTTGATTGTGCTGCCCGCTTTCCCAAGGCAGTGGGAGGTGTGGATTGAGTCAATGGATGGGAGGCAGGTTTGTGTGATGGACTAGTCTGTGTTCACTACTCTCTGAAGTTTGTTGTGGTCTTGGGCCGAGCAGTTGCCATACCAGGCTGTGATGCAGCCAGATAGGATGCTTTCTATGGTGCAGCTGGAAAAGTTGGTCAGAGTCAGTGTGGACATGCCAAATTTCCTTAGTTTCCTGAAGAAGTAGAGGCGCTGTTGTGCTTTCTTGGTGGTAGCGTTGATGTGCGTGGACCAGGACAGATTTTTGGTGATGGAAACCCTGTGCCCCAGTGCAGGAGAGGCTGGTTGTTGGGCAGTGTGAGCTGAACATACATGGCTGGATAAAAACTAAGGCAGATGGTAAGACCCTTGGAGTGAAAACAGGTCTGGAACGAGTGGGTCAGAGAACCTGGGGAGTTGCATTTTGCATGAATCATGAATGTGAGCCAGTCACAATTATGAACAGTAAACAAACCTATCACTGATTTGATGAGATGATATACCGTGTCCCATGTGTCGTAAATACTGTACATACTGTAGATCAGCCTGCTTGCTGCCCATGTCTCAGTGATATCAGAATAATGTGCTTCTGTATTAAATAAAGTATCCAAACCTCTCATTGTGCTTCATGCCCAGCATCTTGCCTAACTGTGGATCTTCTGTTTTGCTGACTGGGAAATAGAATCTTCCTGTTAACTAATTGCCCTATGGCGGCTGTATTACCCAGAATCCCACGGGCTGCAGAAAGTCCCCTATCAGTGAGTGTACGAGGCCAGTGCGCTGGTGCAGTGTGGGTGTGTGTTCTGAGCATGCTCAGTATCAGTCATGGTGAGAGAGTGAGGAGGAGCTGGGTTGAACACAACAGTGAGCTGTACCCCTGTGAGAAGGGCATCTCCCAGTCTCTGTTTGACTCTCCTCCAGCTTCCTGTCATGGTTGAGTTGGACAAGAAACTCTCATCATTTGAGCTGGAAAAGGCCATTGATTGCTGAGCAAGCAGAAAGGCACCCGGCAAGGATGGAATTCCAGCTGAACTGCTCACACACAGAAAATCCCATCGACTGTCACACCTTCCTGCCCTCCCCTTTTGGACTGTGAGACTGGTCCATGGAACATGTGTGATGCAATAAAAACAGCAGTGACAGAGGAGACAGCATCAACTACAGGGACATCTCACTCCTTAGAGTCAGGGGAAGACCTTCACTTGGGTGATGTTTAAAAGATTCATCTACTTGCAGACTGAGTTTATCCAGAAGCACAGTGCGGTTTCTGTGCTGACAGATCTACAGTGAACATGATCTCTCCACACACCAGCTACAAGGGAAGAGAACAATTGGGATTTGGATCTAATGTGTTCAGTGCTGAGAAAGTGAAATGTTCTAATTACTGAGTGAAAGTAAACCTTTCAGTGTGAATCACAATTTACTGGGACAATTGGAAAAGGCACCAAAATGTTTCAATCTCTGAAGATAAACTTCAGCCTTGAAGTTATGTTTCGGAGCTCACAAGCTGTGGGAAGCTTTGTGAATGTTTCCTCTTCCCTTTTGTAAACAAGCAGAGAAGTTAACCCTTTCCCTGACAGCAGGGCAACAATTTGAAATAAAGACTTTGACTTTTAAAGATTTGGCTTCATCCCATTTGTTGGGGTCATATTTCCAGCCGTGGGAATCATTGTGCGCGGGATGGAGATTTGGCGGAACATTTTTTAAATATAATACTAATCTTTATTGTCACAAGTGATCTTACATTAACACTGCAATGAAGTTACAGTGAAAAGCCCCTAGTCAGCACATTCCGGAGCCGGTTCAGGAACACAGAGGGAGAATTCAGAATTGTCATGTGAGAGTACCTTTAAGAACTGGGTGTATATCAAATAGCTGCAGGGAAGACAGACAGCCCAGCTCCACCCACACTCTGATATCACTGCAGCTATCTGAGTTTGCACATTCTCCGCGTCTCTGTGTGGGTTCCCTCCGGGTCCTCCAGTTTTCTCCCACCGTCCAAAGATGTGCCGGTTTGGTGGATTGCCGATGCTAAATTGCCCCTTAGTTACCAACGGTGAAGTGGGGTTACGGGGAAATGTCAGTGGAACTGCGCCTTGGTGGGGTGGCTCTTTTATCGGGTTTGTGTGTGCAATTTTGATGGGCTGAATGGCCTCCTTCTGCACTGCAGGGATTCTATGATGCTGTTGAATTAATCTCGCATTTTCTGTTTTTACTCTATGTGACATAACTTTTTAATCCACTCATTATATTTATTGAACCACTGTACCATCAACTACCAGGAGCAGTGTGTTGATGTTTCAGCTATTCCAGCCTTGGGTGACTGTGTGGAGTTTGCACAATCTCCCCGTGTCTGTGTGGGTTCCCATCGGGTGCTCCAATTTTCTCCCACTGTCCAAAGATGTGCAAGTTAGGTGGATTGACCACGCTAAATTGCCCCTTTATAATATAATCTTTATTTTCACAAGTCGGCTTAACACTGCAATGAAGTTACTATGAAAAGCCTCCAGTCGCCACATTCCGGCACCTGTTCGGACACAGTGGGAGAATTCAGAATGTTCAAATTACCTAACAGCACGTCTTTCCGGACTTGTGGGAGGAAACCGGAGCACCCAGAGGAAAGCCACGTAGACGCAGGGAGAATGTGCAGACCCCACACAAACAGTGACCCAAGCTGGGAATTGAACCTGGGACCCGTGAAGCAATAGTGCTAACCAATGTGCAACCAAAAATGTTTAGGTGGAGTTACTGGGTTACAGGGATACGGTGGAGGCATGGGCTTAAGTAGGGTCTCTTTCCAACGGCCGGTGCAGGCTCCAATGCCGAATGTATTCCTTCTGCACTGTAAATTCTATGATTCTGTAGGATTTTCTCTCTGTCTCCTCCAATGGGTCTGTCTGGTGGTATTTCCTTGACGTCAGCAATGTTGCTTCACTGTGCTAACCACTGATTGTCTCTTGTATTTCACAACTGTGACAGGGCATGGACCTGATTGAAAGGATTCAAACATGGGAGTTCTGGGAAAGGTGGGCAAGGATTTGGGAGGTGACAACAAGTTCAAAGAGTTTGGAGAGGAGCGGGAGGTTGAAGATGGGGCAGTAATTTGTAAGGATGGCAGGGTCAATGGCTTGTTTTATTGAGGGGGTGATGATGGCAGATTTGAAAAACAGAGGGACAGTACCTGAAGAGAGAAATGTTGACAATATCCATGGACACGGGGTAGTTGGCTGATCAGTAGCTCAGTGGGAATAGGGTCGATGGAGCAGGAGCTGGGTCTCATGGACAAGATGAGCTCTGAAAGGGCAGGAGGGGAGATGGGAGAGAAACTAGAGAAAGATGTGGGTTCAGGGCTCGGGCAAGGATGAAATTTAGAGACAGTTTGGTCCAGTGGGCTCGTGGAAGGGAGGGAAGCAGCAGAGGCAGCTGATCGGATTTACTCAATCTCAGTCACAAGAAGCTCCACAAGCTCCTCACACGTCTTGTTGGAGGCAAGGATGGAAGAGACGGGGAGAGCGAGTACTTCAAAATTAACTAACTTGTGTCAGAGATATTAGAAAGTTTCAACACACTGCGTATTTCACACAAATCTAATTTATTTGACTTTTAGCCAGAAATATTAGCCCCTGTAAATGGGCTGGAGTTTGTTATCAGCAGAAAGAGACCGAAATGAACATGGTTCAGTCCTGAATGTGAGGAACAGGAAAACCCAATCGCAGTCGTTACTTGTGGCCTCGCTGGTGTCTCAGTAGGTGGCATGAAGTGGTGAATCCCTTTCCACACTTGGAGCAGGTGAATGGCCTCTCCCCAGTATGGGTTCGCTGATGTACAGTGAGCTGAGATGATTGTGTGAACCCATTCCCGCAGTGAGAGCACCTAAACGGTCTCTCGTCAGTGTGAACACGTTGATGGCGTGTCAGATTTCCAGACGTTTTATAGCTATTCCCGCAGTCTGGACATTGAAACGGTCTCTCATCAGTGTGAACTCGCTGGTGACTCAGCAGGTCGGATGAAATAGTAAATCCCTTCCCACACTCTGAGCAAGTGAATGGTCTCTCCCTGGAGTGATCATGCTGGTGCTTCTGCAGGGTGGATAAATCACTGAATCCCTTCCCACATTCTGAGCAAGTGAATGGCCTCTCCCCGATGTGAATTCGCTGGTGTCTCAGCAGGTGGGATGAACGAGTGAATTCCTTCCCACACTCTGAGCAGGTGAAGGGTCTCTCCCCAGTGTGAATTCGCTGATGTGTGGATAGAGTGGATGACTGAGTGAATCTCTTCCCACACGTGGAGCAGGCGAACGGTCTCTCCCCAGTGTGAATTCGCTGGTGATTTTGCAGAGCTGACGAATCAATGAATCCCTTCCCACACTTGGAGCAGGTGAATGGTCTCTCCCCAGTGTGACTACGTCGATGAATTTCTAGTTTGGATGGGGAAGGGAATCCTTTCCCACAGTCCACACATTTCCGCAGTTTCTCCTCAGTGTGACTGCATTTGTGGCCTGTGAGGCCTGATGATAGAGCGAATCCTCGTCCACACACACAAATCAAGTACGGTTTCTCCCCACTGTCGATGATGCTTGTTCCTTCCATGTTCAAAATCCGCTGATATTCAGGATATGATAAATTGAGGACTCTGTCAGATCCTGATGTGATGCTTGATTTGAGTTTCCGGACTTTGAAGCTTCCCTTTTGACACCCTGTGAAACTGATTGTAAACAGAAAATAGGGAGTGAGAGAGAACCCACGAAAACACAAAGGCAGGTTTGTGAAATTGAGCTGAATGAATCTGGTCATTTGTGGGGCTGGCACTGGGAAAAAGTGACAATGAAAATGGCTGGATTGTTATAAAACCTGATTGGTCCCTTTGGGAAGAGAGAAAGGGATTTTTAATATCTACAAGTCATATTAAGCTAGTAGTTGACAAAGCATATTGGACCTGGAGCTTCATAAATTGAAATATTGATGCTGAAATTATGCTTCTAGTGACAAAGTGGTTAGCACTGCTGCCTCACAGCTCCATGGTCCCGGGTTCAATTCGAGTCTCAGTGACTATGTCTGGAGTTTGCAATTTCTCCCCATGTCTGCGCGGGTTTCATCCAGTTTCCTCCCACAGTCCTAAGATGTGAAGGTTAGGTGGATTGGCCAAGCTAAATTGCCCCTAAGAGTCCGAAGGTTAGTTGGGGTCACTGGGTTCCAGGGACAAGGCAGAGGCGTGGGCTTAAGTTGAAGGAGGGTTCTCTTTGCAAGGGCCAGTGCAGACCTGATGGGCTGAAATGCCTCCCTCTGCACTGTAAATTCTATGATTCTGCACTGCAGGAATTCTATGAAGCTCGGGTCACCACACTTCAGGAAGGATGTGAAGTGGACAGCACGTTGGTGCAGAACGTTAGCCCTGCTGCCTCACGGCGCCGAGGTCCCAGGTTCGATCTCAGCTCCGGGTCACTGTCCGTGTGGAGTTTGCACATTCTCCCCGTGTTTGCGTGGATTTCGCACCCACAACCCAAAGTGCAGGCTAGGTGGATTGGCCACGCTAAATTGTCCCTTACTTGGAAAAAAATGAATTGGATACTCTAAATTTTAAAAAAAGGATGTGAAGGTTCTTGCAGAAGGTGCAGAGAAGATTTACCAGAATGGTTCCAGCAAAGGAGGTTGAGGGGAGATTTGATTCAGGGACATAAGATTATGCCAGATTTTGATCAGGTGGACAAAGGAACTCTGTTTCCATTCACTGGTCGTACAAGCAGTCGGGGCACAGATTTAAATTTTTGGGTAAAACCTGGATTGAACAATACAAGATCCTCAGGGGTCTTGACAGGGTGGATGTGGAGAGGATGTTTCCTCTTGTGGGAGAATCTGGAAAAAGGGGGTCACTGTTGCAAAATAAGGGGTCAGCCATTTCAGATGGAGATAAGGACTTTTTATTCTCTTGAGGGTTGTAAGACTTTGGAACTCACGTCCTTAAAAGGCAGTGGATGCAGAGTCCTTGAATATTTTTAACGCAAAGCTGGATAGATTCTGGATGAGCAAGGGGGTGAAAGGTCATCGGGGTAGGCAGGAATGTGGTATTGAAGTTAGAATGAGATCAGCCGCAATCTTATTGAATGCTGAGCAGGCTCGAGGGGCCGAGTGGCCTGTTCCTAGTTTGTATGTAAAAGGTACAGGAGATATGATGTGATATGAGATATGTTTTTACACAGCGAGCGGCAATGGCCTGAAACTTGCTGCCTATCAGGGAGTTTGAAAATAGACACAATGAATGATTTGATTTCAAAAGGAAATTGGATTTGAGGGAAATAAACCTGCGAGGATACAGGGATTGAGCAGGAGAATGGGACCGACTGGATTGCTCCAGAGAGCTAGCATGGACTCAATGGGCCGAATGGCCTTCTCTGTGCCATCATGTCTCTGATTCTTTTCTGTAATCTAGTTTTGTAATTTAACCCCGGGGGGTTCAGATATCACTCAGGTAAATCTGTGCTACACTCCCTCCGAGGCCATTCTATCCTTCCTCAGGTTTGTTGCCTGGAACTGAACACAGTTCTCCAGGTTTGGTCTAACCAGGGTTTGTGAATCTCGGGGCTTTTACAGTCACACTGAGACCTGAAATCTTCCCTCACAGACAGAACAGACAAACCTTTTACCTTCCACACCCAGATGCTGCTGATATTCAGGTTCCGATGAACCGAGTGACTCTGTCAGATCGCGATGTGACGTTTGGTTTGCGTTTCCCGTCTGTTAAACCTCCACTTCCAGTATCCTGTAAATTTACAGAAACTTCAGTCAGTTTAGGATAGAAATTCACAACATTCTCTCCTCACCAACTTTGAGTAAATGTATTCCTGGAGGTTTGATCACATGACCTGCCCCCATCCTCCAGCCATTAATCGGCCAACACATCCATCCTTGTGACACACTGCCTTCCTCGGCCAATTGGGAAGCAAAATGACTCATTACCTTACAGGACAGTGATTGACTGTCAGCCAAACATCCTTTATTCCATTTTCAATATTCAGCATGTGGCGCAATGGTTAGCACTGCCGTCTCACAGCACCAAGGTCACAGGTTCGATCCCGGCTCTGGGTCACTGTTCGTGTGGAGTTTGCACATTCTCCCCGTGTTTGCGTGGGTTTCACCCCCACAACCCAAAGATGAGAAGGTTAGGTGGATTGGACACGCTAAATTGTCCGTTAATTGGAAAAAATGAATTGGGCACTCTAAATTTATTTTGAAAAAGGACAGTGATTGACAGTCAGGCAAACAACCTTCATCCCATTTTCAATATTTTTATATCCGCTGAAGAGAAATGTTCAAAAATCTTTTTTACTGTCAAAACGATTTTCCAGAGACCCAAAATTAATATTTTTACTGTGCTAATCATGTTCCAGAGTCACAAAAATATTTTTCACTATCCCAATGATTTTCTAGACACCCAGGTATGAATCTCGCCACGGTAGAAGGTAAAATTTGAATTCATTGAAAGTCTACTGATGACCATGAAACCATCGTCAATTGTTGCAAAGACCCATCTGGTTCACTTGTGTCCTTCAGTGAAGGAAATCTTCTATCCTTACCTGGTCTGGCCCACATGTGACTCCAAATCCACAGTCAGCTGGTTGACCCTTAAAATGCTCTCTGAGATACACTCAGTTCATGGGTGATTAGGGCTGGGCAGTGAATGCTGGCCCAGCCAGCGACACCCACATCCCGGGAATGAATAGAAAAGAAAATCTGCCATCCTTACCTGGCCTGGCCGACACGATTCCAAACCACAGCAATGTGGTTGACTCTTTAAATGCCCTCCGAGATGGCCGAGCCAGCCACTCGGTTTGAGGGAAATTAGGGATGGGCAATAAATGTTGGCCCAGCCAGTGACTCCCACAAATGAAAATAAAATAAAATCGTGGAGACTCCAGTCAGTCAATCCGGGAGAGTTGGCATTTGGTCCAGGTTCGCAGTGCATGATAATAATCACGTGTTGTCACAAGTAGGCTTCGTTGAAGTTACTGTGAAAAGCCCCTGGTCGCCACATTCCGGCGCCTGTTCGGGGAGGTTGGTACGGGAATTGAACCCGCGCTGCTGGTCTTGTTCTGCATTACAAGCCAGCTGTCTTAGCTCACTATGCTAAACCAGCCCCTTCCCTGCGGCACATTGTCCTCTGTAAAGATGGTGGCCGGTAACCCGGGCCTGTCACCACTGAGCTTTCACTCTATTCGGTGCTGTTGAAGACAGGACTGTTAACATTTTACTCGGGAGTTGAAGCCTCCACGGGGTATTTATGAAGCCTCCCGGCTCACTCCACAGCTTCTATTGCTCCCCGGCCACCCACCGGCTCCAATCCTGAAAGTTGATCGACAGTTTCTTTCCCGCTCCTTGCATCGTCAGCGACAATCTGAACTGCACATGCACTGGTCACAGCCCGAACGGCGCATGCTCCAGTCACAGCCGGACTCTGCGCATGTGCGAGAAGCTTCTGTCATGTGGATAGAACACATTCTCAGCTGATACACATGTTGGGTAATAAACCCGCCATTGAAATGGATATTTTTGATATAAATTATGCTTTGCGAACTGATTACAATGAGTAACATTGGGCCAAGGTAACACCCACATCCCAAGAACAAATATTGGAAAGTTGGCAGTTAGAAAGGCAAATGCAATGTTCGCATTCATTTCAAGAGAGCTACAATACAAGGTGAATGGGGATGAGAAACATATCAGCCATGATCGAATGTCAGAGCAAACTCAAACACTCAATGGGCTGAATGGCCTAATTCTGCTTCTCTATCTTTTCTTTTAATGAGGGGATCTCACAGAAACATTTGTAAAACAATTGTTGGAATCCATCCCAGACCTGGATCCAGATCAATTGATTCTTGGAGGTGACTTCAATTGTGTTCTAGATCCTAAATGGACTGGTCCAAGCTGATTCAACCACAACAAAAACATGAAAAAGGAATGAAACCAGACGGACCACCCGGCATCGGCCCAGGCACCAGAAACAACAACGGCAAACCCAGCAAAAGATTTTTAGAAACTGTTCCCATCAGTAGATTGTAAAAGGATTACGGGACACAGATTTAACATTGTGAACAAGATCTACAGGGGAGATAGGAGGTAGACATTTTATACAGTGAGTGATAATGATATGGAACGCAATGCTTACACACAAAGGTCGATAATCTCCAGGTCCTGATAACTCGAACAGTGGTGTCAGAATTTGATGTGAGGATTGGTTGTGAGTTTCCTGTCTGCGAATCCCTTTCTAAGCCCCTGTGAAAGAAGTTTACAAAGGCATCACTGTCAGTCCAGAAATAATATTCAGGAAAGATAAATATTTCTCCTGGTTTGAATTTGCTGTGTGTAAATCCTCACCTCCTAATCCCCTGTAAAAGGAGATTCCAAAATTAATCATTGTCAGTCCAGGATAGAAATTCACTACATTCTCTCTTACTGCTTATGGGTCCAGGATGACCGCTCATGGGTCCAGGATGACCGCTCATGCCCTCCACTGCACACTGACCCTCGTTGTCATCAGCAGTCCCCTGATTTGAGGGTGACGTCTCCTCAGGGTTGAGTTTCTGCCCTGGGTCTTCATGTGATTGAACAGAGCCGCAGAGCTTTGGACACATGGGACAGAATGTCTAAGACAGTGAAATCCGGAGACCAGGATTGGCTTCCTTTTCTTTCCATCTCTGCCACAGCTTTGCGTCATGAATAAGACATTGGGACTCAAAGACTAATCCAGTTTGATGGACGAGTTGTCTCCATTCTGAACAATGGGGAACAAGCCCCTCCCACTCATTGAAACATCGCCCCGACAAAGATGACAACTGCGCATGCGCCCTGATGCACATCCAATAAAGATGGCGGCCGTTCACCCGAGCCGAATATGAAGAGCTGCAGCTCCGCTCGGTACAAAGGGGTCCCGGAAACTCTTTTCCGAGGATTGCAGCTTACAACAGCTGTTCACAACGTTTCCGCCCACCCCCGCAATCTCTCGCTCCCTCCATACTGTTAAACGTCTGTTACTCATTTCTGATCTGAAGACACAGTACTTCTTCTTTGCCATTACTCACTGCGCATGCTTCAATCACAGTGGGCCCCGCCCCTCATTCACTCCGATTGGTTGGAGGACTACCCGCTCCCCGTCGGTCCTCCAGTCCCACCCTATATCTTCCTATTGGTCCGGAGCAGCCGTCAATCATCCGGGCATTGTGACGGTTCCAGATGGTGAGAGCGGCCACAGGCTCAGGCTGACTCGCTGATTGTCCAATAATAACAGTGAGAGTCTCAGTGGGACAATCAGACAATAATAGTGGAGATGGGGCCCAGAGGGGAAATAGCAAAGGATTCACTCACTCCGAGAGTAACAAACACAGTGTCTGTTCCAATAAGAGTTAGGCTGCAGTGTGTGAGTGAACACATAGAACACAGAACAGGCCCTTCGGCCCTCGATGTTGTGCCGAGCAATGATCACCCTACTCAACCCCACATATCCACCCTATACCCGTAACCCAACCGTACTTTTTTAAGGACACTACGGGCAATTTATCATGGCCAATCCACCTAACCCGCACATCTTTGGACTGTGGGAGGAAACCGGAGCACCCGGAGGAAACCCACGCACACACTGGGAGGACGTGCAGACTCCGCACAGACAGTGACCCAGCCGGGAACCGAACCTGGGACCCTGGAGCTGTGAAACATTTATGCTAACCACCATGCTACCGTGCTGGCCACATCTTTGGATCCAGTGTAGAATCATAAAATCCCTACAGTGCTGAAGGAGGCCATTTGGTCCATCGAGTCAGCACCGACCCTCTGAAAGATCACCCTACCGTGGCCAATCCCCCACCCTAACCCCTTAACCCCACCAAGGGAGAATTTAGCACAGCCAATCTACCTAACCTGCACATCTTTGGACTGTGGGAGGAAATCTTCGCAGCTACGGGAAGAATGTGTAAACTCCACACAGACAGTGACCCAAGGTCGGAATCGAACCCAGGTACCTGGAGCGTGAGGCAACAGTGCTAACTACCGAACCACCCCCGTAACTCTGTCATGATTAGACAATAACCTGCCTGTTCTTCCAATTCTGGTGTATGTTACTCTGTCACTGTTATCATTAGATAATAATAGGAGGGCAAAATAAATGCAAGGTAGCAATGATATTTTGAAGTTTCTGTGTTACAATGAGTGTCACTGGGAGGTGTGCGATAAAATAGGAATGGAGACATCATGACAAAGGGTGGCACGGCGGCAGTGGTTAGCACTGCTGCCTCACGGTGCTGAGGACCCAGGTTCGATCCTGGCACCGGATCACTGCCGTGTGGAGTTTGCACGTTCTCCCCGTGACTCCGTGGGTCCCACCCCACAACCCAAAGATGTGCAGGGTAGGTGGATTGGCCAGTCTTGAGGTCCACCAAAAAAATAGAACAAAGGAAACAAACTTAGGGACAAAGCAAAAAGGGCCGCTCCAGTTAGGGGCACTGCCCGAACGTAACAAAGATCAGCAGAAACTTAAAAACATCTAATGGGAGTGTATTTAAAGGGGTCAATAAAGCACCCCAACCCCTGCGGTGCCCACCGGGCATGGAAGGCTTTGATGGTGCCCATGGACACTGCATGCTCCCTTTCTAGGGAAACCCAGCTGCGAATGTAGCCGTGGAAAAGGGGCAAACAATCTGGTCGGATGACCCCCTCGGTCGCCCACTGCCTGGAGCTATAAATGACGCACTTCGCCAGGCCTAGAGCAGGTTCACAAGGAGGTAAGTGGAGCTGGTTCTCGAGGTCTTCGGCCCAAGTAGGATTCAGCAAAAACAGTCTGTGCTGCCACCCTGGAACGACCACCCAATGGAATCCAGCTCCTCCCTGATGATGGGGAGGGGGCTCAGCAAACACACTGTCCACTTGATCCCCCTGCCCCGGAACAAGCACACTGGATAGAATAAGGAAGGTTTTGTCCTTGCTGAAGGCAGATGTTATCAGTTGGGAAGACTGCAAACAAGCAGTCCAAAGGGCTTTACACCCACCTTGTTTTTGTCCTTCTCTCCCCTCTCCATCCTTCTCTCACCTCTCCTTCCTCCAGGCAGCTCAGCAGCAACCAGCACTGGAAACAGGCAGCAAACTCAGCAGCAGCAGCAACAGAAAAAGAGAGAGCAGCAACAGCAGCAGCCACTCTCCACTACAGCAACAACCTCACAACAGTCTACACTGGGAGTGCCAGCTTCGGATTGGCCATGCTAAATTGCCCCTTAATTGGAAACAAATAATTGGGTACTCTAAATTTATAATTAATAATAATAATCTTCACCTCTGTCACAATTTTGGTGTTTTCAAGTTTATAATCTCCTGCTGCAACCTTTGGCTGGAAAGATATCAGAAGCTTTGGAAGCACCTGTAAAAGGAAATTACAATGGTCAGAAATGTTAGTCAAGGTTAGAAATTAAGATCAGACAAACATTTATTTTGGTTTGAGTTTGCTGGGTGTAAATCCTCCCCTTCTAACCCCCGGTAGAAGGAGTTTCCAAAATCCATCACTCTTTGAGTAGAGGATAGAAGTTCCAAACGTTCTCTCCCCTTGTTGCCAGTCCCAGGATAGCTTTTTAAGTACCCAATTCATTTTTTACAATTAAGCGGCAATTTAGTTTGGCCAATCTACCTACCCTGCACATCTTTGGCTTGTGGGGGTGAAACCCACGCAAACACGGGGAGAATGTGCAAACTCCACACTGACAGTGACCCAGAGCCGGGATCGAACCTGGGACCTCGGTGCGTGAGACAGCAGTGCTAATGTCCCAGAATTAATTAATACGGGTTTTACTTGCTTTGGAGGCAGTTCAGTGAAGTTTCACTAGTCTGATTCCTGGGGTGGGAGAGTTTGTTTTATGGAGGAAGATTGAGCCTGTTTGGTCTGTACCCGATGCAGTTTAGAAGAATGAGAGGTGATCTTCTTGAAACATCTAAGATTCCGAGGGGTTTTGATGAAAGAATACTTTCCCACATGGGGATTCAAGAACTAAGGGGACAGTTTAAAGATAAGAGTTCTCCAATTTGACACTGAGATAAGGAGAAATGTCTTCCCTCAGAGGGTCATCAGTCTGAGGATAAAAACAAATTGCTGCAGATGCTGGAATGTGAAACAAAAACAGAAAATACAATCTTAGCGGGTCTGGCAGTATCTGTGGAGAGAAAAGGGAGCTAACGTTTTGAGTCAGGATGACTTTGTCAAAGCTGAGTTTGTGGAATTCTCTTTCCCAGAGAGCAGGGACGCTGGGTCACTGAATAAACTCAAAGCTAAGTTCGTCTTTTTTTTATCTACTGGGGAGTCAAAGGTTTCTGGGGAAGGCAGGAAAATGTAATTAAGGGCACATTCGGATCAGCCATGCCTTTATTGAATGGCAGTGCCGGGTTAATAAGCTGAATGGCCTTTTCCTGCTAATTCTGATGTTATTATTCTTCTGTTCTTCGGATTGCCACACATGGAAGTAGCACCTCCCTCTCTGGAGGGACCTGTCAATCATCCAGACAATGATTTTCTCTCCTGGTCACCGAGATCCTGAAGCACCGCCTCTGTTACGTCATCAAGATGGCCCCTCAGCCGCTCCGCTAAACAAAGATGGCGGCCGTGGAACTGGGCCTGGCACCAAATAAAAGCTCCGCAGCTGCAAACGCGGGATTTGCAGGGTCTTAAACCGGCCTTGTGACCAGAAGGGGGTGTTTATGAAGCCTTCACTCCCTCCCACCCCGACTCCCGGCTCCATTCCTCCCTCCGCCTCACCGACTCTCACCGCCCCAAACAACCGCTCCCGCACTCGCAGACCTCTGAGCAAAGTGACACTGCGCATGTTCCAGATACAGCCCAGCATTGCGTCTACGCATTGGGCTCCTGTGCAGTGAATAGGGCACATTCACAGCCGCATGGAGTGATGGGTAATAGCCGCACCATTGAAATTGTAAACAGTAAATACAAAATAATTTGGTTACCGATGGATCAAAATAATCTCGCAAATGATTGTCGATGGGTATTCTGCTATTCTCCATTTCTCAAAACGATTGAATGCTGCTCTCCCGTGGAACAATTCAGACCCCAATGGGTCCTTCCTCTCTCTTCCCCAGAAGACGCAAACTCTTTCTGAGTTCCATCGCAGAATCAGTAATTCCTCCATCTTCTCTTTTGCTCGTGATACTGAATGTTCAGTGTTTTCTAAAATGATCCAGCACAGATGGAAGTCACTCGGCACATCATTTCTGCATGGACTCTGGACAAGAGCTACCACTTTTCCTGGTTAAATTCCATTTGCCACTGTACTGCCCATATGACCAGCCCATCTGTATCATCCCGTAATTTAAGGCTTTTGTCCTCGCTAGTTACCACACCAATGATTTTCCATCTGCAAACTTACCGATCATATCTTCACATATTTCAAGTCCTCGATTTTATATATAATTACTGTTGGTGGCTGAGGATGCACCAGGATCTCCATCAGCACCTGGACCTGTGTTTCTTTCATGTGAGACAATCGAAGCTTTAATAACTCTGGAGAAACAATGCTGGAAAAGTTGATGTTCTGGTCAATGAAAAATGAAAATGAAATGAAATGGTCAAGGCTAATAACTGGGTGCTGCCTTCTCTGTCTCTGAATTTACTCCACTCCTGTTCACTCCCCTCTTATGTAATAAGCAGTGGCCATAATGACTGGCAAGAGTATGCTGCCAATCAGTCACTATCGTGACAGCGTGCCAATCAAACTGCATCATTAGGATGGCATGGTAGCACAGTGGTTAGTACTGTTGCTTCACAGCGCCAGGGTCCCAGGTTCGATTCCTGCTTGGGTTGCTGTCTGTGCAGAGTCTGCACATTCTCCCTGAAAGTCTTGCTTGTTAGGTAAATTCTGAATTCACCCGAGCAGGCGCCGGAGTATGGCGACTAGGGGATATTTACAGTAATTTCATTGCAGTGATAACGTAAGCCTACTTGTGACAATAATAACGATTATTATTATTATTACTTTTGATTTCCAACACCTCAATGATGAGGCAGAGAGTGGCAGAGAGGGATCTCTGTCAAAGATCTGTGGGTTGAGAAACACCTTCTCCAATCACAGATAGACCACAAGAGTGAGTAGATGTCATCCTTGAAATGAGGAGCAGCTGACAACCTAACAATAGAGGAGGAGCATGTCATGAAGGTGTGACAGTCAATGGGACTTTCTGTGTGTGAGCAGTTCAGCTGGAATTCCATCCTTGCCGGGTGCCTTTCTGCTTGCTCAACAATCAATCGCCTTTCCCAATTCAAGTGATGAGGATTCCTTGTCCAACTCAACCATGACAGGAAACTGGAGAGTAAAAGAGACTGGGAGGTGTCCATCTCACAGGAGTACAGCTCACAATTGTGTTCAACCCAAGAGGGGCATATTTACATTTGTTGGTGAGAATGTCACCATAATCCATAATCGGGGTGGCACGGTGGCACAGTGGTTCACACTGCTGCCTCATAACGCCGAGGTGTCTGGTTCGATCGTGGCTCCTGGTCACTGTCCATGTGGAGTGTTTGTGTGGGTTTCGCTCCTACATCCCAAAAATATTCAAGATAGGTGGATTGGGTATGCTAAATTGCCCATTAATTGGAAAAAATGAATTGGCTACTCTAAATTTAAAAAAACTAATAATCCATAATCAAAGACAGTTCAGATTCCTTGATAAAAGCAAATTACTGCGGATGCTGGAATCTGAAACCAAAAGAAATATGAAACCATCTTTGGTTTCAGATTCCTGGACATAGGCTGCTCCAGTATTTATTTGCACAGCATCTCCATCTTTTACACAATGGCCTTGGCAATGTTCAAGTCCCAAGTGATGCACTGTTTTAGCTCTTGGGTTTATGTTGGGCATCGGGTAGACTCTGCTTTTTGCTTCAATTACAGATGTTATCTCTGCTGAGTGGGTCTCAAACCAGTCTTTGTTGTGGTTTCCATCTTTACCAAATTTTGCTGCTGCTGTGTCAGAAATGATTCAACTCAGCAACTTCCAAACTTCATCAATAGTAATGTTGATTGATTAAGTTTCTATTCATGAATCTGTGAAATATTTTACAGTTTATTTCATGTTGATAATTTAATTTCATAATGGTGGTGTCACAGTGAAGAATGTGTAAGTCAGAAAGAATTGTCAGCAAGGATTAATCAGCATTTTCCACTTGGAGATCAGTAGAATGTTTCAGAAACTGAATTATTGATTTTTCACCAAAAACTATTTAGGATTAAAGTAAAAATTCATAACGCTATTGCAAGTGTGTTCCTGGGAAAGATCTTGAATAAAGAGGAAAGATGTTTTCAAAAAGAGACACTGCAGCCCCAAAATCAGTGACGAATCCAGAATATTAAACTGCAGCCAGTTATTGGGGTTGTTGACATCAGCAGAAATAAACCAAATATTGTAAGACTATCGATCCTGTATGTGATTAACAGCAGAAATAACAGCAGAATCCAGTCTCTTCAGTTACTCATGAAGCTGTTGATACAAAGAACAAAGAAAAGCACAGCACAGGAACAGGCCCTTCAGCCCCCCAAGCCCGTGCCGACCATGCTGCACGTCTAAACTAAAATCTTCTCCACTTTCTGGGTCCGTATCCCTCTAATCCCATCCTATTCAAGAGTGGTGACTTGAAAGAGGTCCACAAGATTATGAGGGGCATGGATAGAGTGGGATCAGCAGGCAGGGTGGAGGGGTCAGTCACCAGGGCGCATAGGTTTAAGGTCCCTGTGGCAAAATTTGGACGAGATGTGCAAGGCAGGTTCTTTTTACGCAGAGGGCGGTGAGTGCTTGGAACGCATTGCCAGGGGAGGTTATGGAAGGAGATACATGAACGGCGTTCAAAAGGCATCTTGACAAACACATGGATAAGATTGGTATAGGGATACGGCACAAGCTGAATGTTTTGGCAAAGGTTGGTATCATGACCGGTACAGGCTTGGAGGGCTGAAGGGCCTGTTCCTGTGCTGTATTGTTCTTTGTTCAAAGACCCTGTTCAATGTGGCAGAAACAGTTCCCGTGTTCGGAACGTGGATGACGTTTTAGCCGATGGTCTGACCTTTTGAATGATATGTAGTCACGCTGGAAGAAACCTTGGAAATCTGGGGATTGTGTATTAGATTTAATCAGAGCTGGAGATTCGTCGACATGTTCACATGGAGGAGCGACCGTTAATGTTCTCCGTGTGTGGGGGAAGTGATTCAGTCAGTTCACCAGCCTCACTTCATCATGGTCAATCTGTACTGGACTGTTACCAAGTGCAATGTATTTTTCCTGAGGTTTGGTGGCCAGTACAGAACACAGTTCATGCAGCAAGCAGGAATTTCTCTAATCTGCGATTTACAAGGGCACATTCTTGGTTCCCAGCAGTTACGTTTCTGAAGTAATTTCCTCATTTACCCTGAACTACCCTGCCTGTTAATTCTATTATTTCTGATAATTCCATTACTGTAGCTATAAACATCACACATTAGAATTTAATCTGTTCCATTATTCACTCTGGTTTAAGTTTATGTTGAGGTTAATAACAGACAAACTCTGTCCCCTCCCCGATCCGATTGGAGTTTCCAATGAGTTGATTCTGTGGAATGAAATGTCTCATCAGCGTTTCCACGGTGACCTGTCTGCAGTGAAGCTCCTGCTTGAGTTTCTAACACAGACTAAACTTCTCTCTCCCATAACACACATTATATCAGACATTGGATGTCAATGTATTTCAGCCATGTTATGTTAATATCTCCAAAACTCTAAAAGGAGTTCAGATGCACAAACATTTAAATGTGGGAGGACAAGTTGATAAAGTGTTTCAAAAACACATGGGATCCAAGGTTTTATAATTCTGGGTGTGGAGTACAAAAGGACAGAGGTCATGTAAACCTGTTCAAATCATTGGTTAGGCTGCAGTTAGAATATTAGATTAGGTTTTGGGGATCTTACACCAGGAAGGATGTCAAGGCCATGGAGAGGGTGTAGAAGAGATTCACTGAGCTGATCCCACGGAAGAGAGGCTTTAGTTACCAGGAGGGATTAGAGAAACTGGGGCTCTGTTCATTCAAACAGAGGCTAACTGGAGATCAGAGGGAGGGGGTTTGATTCCACTCTTGGGTGACTGTGTAGAGTTTGCACTTTCTCCCTGTGTCTGCGTGGGTTTCTTCTGGGTGCTTCAGTTCCCTCCCACAGTCCAAAGACTGTGGTTAGCACAGGTTAGGTGCATTGGTCATTCTAAAAGATTTCCTCTGAGTGTCCAAAGGTTGGGTGGGTTTCTGGGGATAGGGTAGAAGAGTGGTCCTGAGTGGGGTGCCGTATTGGAGGGTCAGTGCAGACTTGATGGGCTGAATGGCCTCGTTCTGCACTGAAGGGATTCAATGGAACAGAAAAAGGCTCATATGAAATATCAATGAGACTGTACAACAATGTTCAGGACTCTCACTGTCCCTCTGGTCCTGCGGGGTGTGTGTGTGTGTGAGTGAGGGGGGGGGGGGGGGGGGACCGGTGATGGTTTCTCTTATGTCTGAATGAAATGTTATTTTTAAAGTGAAGGGTGTCTGTACTGGGGAATCTGAGTAGCAAGTGCCAGCTTGATCCATTCTCGGCAGGTGAATGGCCTCTCTCCAGTGTGAATCCACTGGTGTAAAGTGAGTGGAGATGATCGTCTGAACCCAGTCCCAGTCGGAGCAGCTGAATGGTTTCTCGTCAGTGTGAACACGTTGATGGGACACCAGTTTCCCAGAACTTTTAAAGCATTTCCCACAATCGAAGCGTTTAAACGGTCTCTCGTCAGTGTGAACTCTTTGATGGGACACCTGATCCCGAGAACTTTTAAAGCACTTCCCGCATTTAAAAGGTTGCTCATCATTGTGAATCTGCTGATGTGTCAGCAGTTGGGATGAATGAGTGAATCCACACCCACACTTGGGGCAGGAGAAAGGCCTTACCCCAGTGTGAACACGCTGGTGCATCAACAGGCTGTATGACTGAGTGAATCCACTCCCACACTCGGGGCAGGTGAAAGGCTTCTCCCCATTGTGAATGCGTCGATGGGTTGCCAGGTCAGATGGGTAATTGAATGCATTGCCTCAGTCCCCACATTTCCATGGTTTCTCCCTGCTGTGGCTGCGCTTGTGTTTTGACAGATCAGATGATCGGCTGAAGCTTCGTCCACACACAGAACATGTGTACGGTTTCTCCCCACTGTGAACTGTGCTTTTTCCTTCCATGTTCAAAATCTGATGATATTCGGGTTCCGATCAGTTACACGACTGTCAGATTTTGATGTGGTGTTTGGTTGGAGTTTCCCAATTGCACATCCTTCCCTGCTGATACCCTGTGAAACTGATTTAAAACAGGAAAAAGGGAGTAAGCGAGATCCCACAAAACACAAAGGCAGGTTGTGAAATTGAGCTGAATCAATCTGGTAACTTGCGGGGCCGGCAATGGGAAAAGTGATCACGAAAACTGTTGAACATTTTGTGAAAAGTGAACCAGTTTGTTAATGTCCTTCAGGGAAGGGAACCTGCCGCCCGGCCTGAGCCCACAGAAGATTCGGGCTTCTGCAAGAACACAAGAAATAGGAGCTGAAGGAGACCATTTGGCCCGTCAAATCTGCTCTGCCATTGAACACGATTGTTGTTGATCTCAGTCTTCAATTCTATTTTCCTGTTAGCTGTCTATGTCCTTTGACTTCCTGAGAGACCAAAATCTCACCATCCCAGCCTTAAATATATTCAATGATGGTCACAGTAACTTCATTGCAGTGTTAATGTAAGCCTACTTGTGACAATAATGAATATTATGATCATCCACAAGCCTCTGGGCTAGAGAATTATTTGTGAGAAACAGAGTGAGAGAGAAAGAGAGTGAGTAGTGGGAAAGAGAGAATCAAATAGATTGATGGAAAGGGAGAGAGAACAGAGTGAGGGTAACAGGAAGCAATGAACCAACAACTCAATCACAATTTGACAGAATCTACAAAACACCTGGATGGAGCAGGACAGCAGATGTATGTGAACATGAAATGAAATGAAAATTGCTTATTGTCACGAGTAGGCTTTAATGAAGTTACTGTGAAAAGCCCCTAGTCACCACATTCCGGCGCCTGTCCGGGGAGGCTGGGAATCGAAGGGAATCGAACCGTGCTGCTGGCCTGCTTGGATTGCTTTAAAAGCCAGCAATTTAGCTGAGTGAGCTAAACCAGCCCCATCACCACCTGCAAGTTCCTTGCCAAGCCACACACAGTCGGATCCTGTCCGACATCCAGTGCTGGATGAGCAGAACTTTCCTCCATTTAAATATTGAGAAGACTGAACCCATTCCCTTTCATCCCCTCTACAAACTCCACTCCCTTGTTACCAATTCCATTCCTGTCAAATGTTTCACCCCTAGATGAGCTCTTAACCACATAGCCACATCATCACCAAGATTGCCGATTTCCACCTCAGGAACATAGCTCAACTCCGCCTTAGTCTCTGTTCATCTGCTGCAGAAACCATCATCCATTCTTCTGTTACATCTCAACCAAATTATTCCAATGCACTCGCAACCGGACTCCAACATTAAACAACCCCCTCCATCCCATCCCAAACTCTGCTACCCATATGCTTACTCACACCAGCCCCTGTCCCACTGATCTGCAAATGCTTCCTTTTAAAAGGCACAGAAAAGTTTTAATTTCTCATTCTTCTTTTCCTCCATGGTAGTGATCATCCAGATCACTGTAATCTCCTCCACACACACCCCTTTGAGATCTCTGCACTCATTTAATTCCAGCCACTTGAGAATTCCTGATTTTAATCTCTTCACCATTACTGAGTTGCCAAGGCCTCAATTTCTGGAATTTCCTCCTTAAAACTCTCTGACTCAATTTCCTCCGTTAGGATTCTCCTTAAAACCTAATATCTCCTCATGAGAGGCTGAAAAGGTTTAGCTTACAGGGCTAATCGCTGGCTTTTAAAGCAGACCAAGCAGGCCAGCAGCACGGTTCGATTCCCGTACCAGCCTCCCCGGGCAGGCGGCGGAATGTGGCGACTAGGGGCTTTTCACAGTAACTTCATTGAAGCCCACTCCTGACAATAAGCGATTTTCATTTCATTTTCATTCATGTGGCTCAGTGTCAATTGTTATTTTCTGACGTTTCTCTAAAAGTCTTAAAAGTTGTATTTTGTTCAAGTCATAATATAAATTCGAATTATGGTCACTGCCCTCGACATATATTCTGCCCCATAAATAAGAATTTGTAACTCAGCGTGAAACAGTCAGGAAGACACATTTAAAAAATGTTGCCCCCAACAATGATGGCGACTGAGCCTGCGCTCTGCTGCTCGTGCCCCAATAAAGATGATGTGGAGATGCCGGCGTTGGACTGGGGTGAGCACAGTAAGAAGTCTTACAACACCAGGTTAAAGTCCAACAGGTTTGTTTCAAACACGAGCTTTCGGAGCACGGCTCCTTCTTCAGGTGAATCCATTCACCTGAAGAAGGAGCCGTGCTCCGAAAGCTCGTGTTTGAAACAAACCTGTTGGACTTTAACCTGGTGTTGTAAGACTTCTTACTGTGCCCAATAAAGATGGTGGGTGCGCGTGCGCACTACCGCGACTGATCTAAATAATGATGCCGAGGGCGCATGCGTAGCGTTGCGAGCACCAAATAAAGATGGCGGCCGCATAGTCTCTTCTGGAACAAAACTGCAAAGTCCTCTCAGATCCCCAGGTACCGGTGGTTTATTTTGTCAGGTGTTCGGTTTACATAACATGTTTACGAAGCGTGCCTATCAACCCGCATGATCCAGCTCTCCCTCCGACCCGCCATTCCCACCGTCACTGATTACAGATCCGAGAAAGAACCTTTTACGCGTCGCCATTAATCACACTGCGCATGCTTCACTCTGCCCAGTCCCGCCACTGATTCACTCCGATTGGTTGGAGGACCAGTCACTCCGAACATGTCCGCCCGAACCCGCCGACTCCACTATTGGTCGCGCGATGCCGTCAATCATTGCTCGGGTATTGTGAGGCGTCAGGTGAGGGGTCGGTGTTGGGGGGCGGGGTTTACAAATCCCCAGTGCGGCCCCAGAGCCGAACAATGAACATTCTCCACTCTCACTGTCCGTCACTTCCGGCTTCTCTCCACAAACAACCTCATAGAGACCAGGGGGTTAGACACTGACCCAGTGACAATGTCACTGCATTAGTCACCCAGAGAGACAGGAAAATGTTCTGGGGACATGAGCTCCAATCCATTAATTTAATAACATCTGGAATTTAAAGTTAATCCCAATGATGGTGACTGAGGGTCACTGAGAAAATCTTCAATGTCACTGGATTAGGTCAAAAAGGCAGAAAGTAGGAAACTAGTTAGTTTAAAGTCTGTTGTTGGGAAACTGTTGGAATCCATTTTTGAGGAAGCAGTATCTGGACATTTGGAAAGTCAAACTGCAATCCATCAGAGTCAGCGTGGTTTTGCGAAGGGTAGATTGTGTTTGATTCATTTCTTCCAGTTCTTGGAAGATGTAACAAGCCAAGTGGATAATGGGGTCCTGTAGATGTATTTGGACTCCCAGAATACATTTGATAAGGTGTCACACAAAAGGTAATAATCAACATAAAATCCCACGGGGTTGAGAGATGATATATTAGCTTGGATAGAGGATTGGCTAACCAGCAGAGAGTGGGGATTAGATTTATTGACACAGGTAGTGAGGAAAAATATTTCTATCCAGAGGGTGGTGACGGTCTGGAATGTACTGCCTTCGGAGGGTGATAGAAACGGGTTGCCTCACATCCTCTAAAAAAGTACCTGGATGAAGACTGGCACGTCATAACATTGAAGGCTATGAGTCAAGTGCTGGCAAATGGGATTAGGTAGGTGGGTCAGGTTTATCATGTGTTGGTGCAAATTTGATGGACCGAAGGGCCTCTTCTGCACTGTGAATGAAATGAAAATCGCTTATTGTCACAAGTAAATGAAGTTACTGTGAAAAGCCCCACATTCCGGCACCTGTTTAGGGAGGCTGTTACGGGAATTGAACCGTGCTGCTGGCCTGCCTCGGTCTGCTTTAAAAGCCAGCGATTTAGCCCAGTGTGCTAAACCAGCCTCTCTGAGTTGCTGATGATACAAAGTTCGGTGGCATCATAGACGGCGTAGATGATTGCATTAAATTGCAAGAAGATATTGACTGACAGACAAGGTGAATGGGCAAGATTGTGCCATTATTACCAAGTGAGAGGTTATCTGTTTTGAACCGAAAAAGGATCGAACTGAGTACTTTCTAAATGGAAAGAGGTTCAGTACAGGGGGTGTCCAAAGAGACTTGGGGTTCATAGAATCTATGGTATGGAGATGGGCCCTTCAGCCCAAACTGGTCCATGCCAACCAAAAAGCTCATCTAAGCCAATCCCATTGGCCTGTATTTGGCCCGTATCCCTCTGAACCTTTCCTATCCATGTATCTGTCCAAATGCCTTTTCAGTGTTGTCAATGTCCCTGCCGCAACTACTTCCTCCGGCAGCTCATTCCGTACTATCCTCTGTGTAAAACCATTGCTCCTCAGATTCCCATTAATTCTTTTCCGTCTTAACCTAAACCTATGCCCTTTAGTTCCCGACTCCCTAACCCCGAGAAAAAGACTGAGTGCATTCACCCTGTCCATGCCTCTCATGATCTTATACACCTCTATAAGATCACCCCTCAGTCCCCTACGCTCCAAAGACAAAGGCCCTGGTCTGTTGAATCTCTCCCTTTCACTCGGTCTCTTGAGTCCTGGCAACGTCCTTGTAAATCTCTTCTGCGCTCTCTCCAGTTTAATAACATATTTCCGATAGCAACGCAGCCAAAACTGAACACGATACTCCAGGTGCGACCTCACCAACGTTCTGTACAACTGCAACATAACTTCCCAACTTGTATACTCAATGCCCTGACTGATGAAGGCCAGCATGCCAAAAACCTTCTTCAGAGAATTTGCAGTGCAGAAGGAAACTATTCAGCCCATCGAGTCTTCCAGAGCTGGATAACCCTTAGAAAGAGCACCCTACTCAAGCTCACTTATCTACCCTATCCCTGTAACCCAGTAACCCCCACTTAACCTTTTCTTTGGACACTAAGGGCAATTTAGCATGGAGAGTCCACCTATCCCGCACATCTTTAGACTGTGGAAAGAAACCAGAGAACACATGCAGACTCCGAACAGACAGTGACCCAGCGGGGCATCGAACCTGGGACCCTGAAGCTGTGAAGCAACTGTGCTAACCACTATACTACCGTGCTGCCCTATCTATCTGTGACCCCACCTTTAAAGAACCGTGCACATGAACTCCAAGATCCCTCTGTTCCATGATACACCCTAAGGCCCTACCATTCACTGTGAAAGTCGGACCTTGATTTGACTTTCTGAAATGCAACACCTCACACTGATCTGTATTGATCACCATTTGCCATTTCTCGGCCCACTTACCCAGCTGATCAAGATCCTGCTGCAATTTTTGATAACCTTCCTCACTGTCTACAATACCACCTATTTTAGTGTTATCTGCAAACTTACTGATGAAGGACAGAGGACTTACTGATCAAGGACATCGAGGGCCGAAGGGCCTGTACTGCGCTGTAATGTTCTATGCCTTGTACATTCTCATCCAAATCGTTGATTATAGATACTAACAGCAATTTTCTGGTTACTGATCTCCGAGTTACTCCCTACTTAGTTAATTACTCCAGTTTCTCAAATTTAGAACAGATTCCCAACCAGCCAATCAGCTTTACTCTGAGGTAAGTTATTTATACTTACTGTTCCGAAGCTCCTTCTCCCTGGATTTGCGCCAACTCCTCTCCCTGCTGCCTAGGCCCTGAATTCCCGAGGTACATTATTTATATTTACCGTTCCGAAGCTCCTCCTGCCCGAGTTCACACCAACTCCGCTCCCTGTGTTGGTGAGATTCATACCTGGGTGTCTGGAAAATCGTTAGGACAGTAACTGTCCTGTAAGGTAATGAGTCCTTTTGCTTCCCAATTGGCCGAGGAAGGCAGTGTGTCACAAGGATGGATGTGTTGACCGATTAATGGCTGGAGGATGGGGGCAGGTTATGTGATCAAACCTCCAGGAATACATTTAATCAAAGTTGATGAGGAGAAAATGTTGTGAATTTTTATCCTAAACTGACAGTGAGGTTTCTGTAAATTTACAGGATACTGGAAGAGGAGGTTTAACAGACGGGAAACGCTAACCAAATGTCACATCGCAATCTGACAGTCTCGATTCGTCAGAACCTGAATTTCAGCAGCATCTGGGTGTGGAAGGTAAAAGGTTTGTCTGTTCTGTCTGTGAGGGAAGATTTCAGGTCTCAGTGTGACTGGAAAAGCCCCGAGATTCACAAACCCTGGTTAGACCAAACCTGGAGAACTGTGTTCAGTTCTGGGCAACAAACCTGAGGAAGGATAGAATGGCCTCGGAGGGAGTGTAGCACAGATTGACCTGAGGATTAAATTACAAAATTAGATTATACAAACGAGTCAGAGACATGATGGCACAAAGAAGGGCATTCGGTCCATTGAATCCATGCTAGCTCTCTGGAGCAATCCAGTCGGTCCCATTCACCTGCTCCCTGTATCCTCGCAGGTTTATTTCCCTCAGATGTCTATCCAATTTCCTTTTGAAATCAAATGATTCATTGTGTCTATTTTCAAACTCCCTGATAGGCAGCAAGTTTCAGGTCATTGCCGCTCGCTGTGTAAAAACATATATTTCATATCACCTCATATCTTCTGTACCTTTTACATACAAACTAGGGGCAGGCCACTCAGTCCCTCGAGCCTGCTCAGCATTCAATAAGATTGCGGCTGATCTCATTCTAACCTCAACTCCACATTCCTGCCTACCCCTGATAACCTTTCACCCCCTTGCTCATCCAGAATCTATCCAGCTCTGCGTTAAAAATATTCAAGGAGTCTGCTTCCACTGCCTTTTAAGGACATGAGTTCCAAAGTCTTACAACCCTCAAGAGAATAAAAAATCCTCATCTCCATCTTAAATGGGTGACCCTTATTTTGCAACAGTGATGCCCTTGTTCCAGATTCTCCCACAAGAGGAAACATCCTCTCCATATCCACCCTGTCAAAACCCCTCAGGACCTTATATCGTTCAATCCAGGTTTTACCCAAAACTTTAAATCTGTGTCCCGTCTGCTTGTACGATCAGTGAATGGAAACAGAGTTTCTTTGTCCACCCAATGGAAATCTGGCTTAATCTTGTGTCCCTGAATCAAATCTCCCCTCAACCTCCTTTGCTGGAACCATTCTGGTAAATCTCCTCTGCACCTTCTCCAGGAACCTTCACATTCTTCCTGAAGAGTGGTGGCCAGAGCTTTATAAAGATTCATAGAATAGAATTAGAACCATAGAATTCCTACAGTGCAGAAGGGGGCCATTCAGCCCATTGAGTCTGCACTGATTCTCTGAAAGGGCACCCTGTCTGGGCCCAAACCCCTACCCTATCCCTGTAACCCCATAGCCCCACCTAACCTGCCCATCCCTGGACACTAAGTGGTAATTTATCAAGGCCAATCCACCTTACTTACCCTTCTTTGGGCTGTTGGAGGAAATCTGAGCACCGGGTGGAAACCCACACAGACACTTGGAGAAAGTGCAGACTCCACACAGTCACCAAGGCCGGAATTGAACTCGGGTCCCTGGTGCTGTGAGGTAGCAGTGCTAATCACTGTGCCACCAGAAGCAGAGTTTTGGTATCAATATTACTGTTTATGAAGCTCAAGATCGAATTTGCTTTGCCATCTATTCTCTTTCGTATGACTTGTAGATATACAAAATCCCTCTTCACCTCTTTCTCCTCCCAAAGAGGCCAGTTTGGTTTTTGTGACAATCCAGCAGTTTTCATGGTCACTTTTTCCCAGTGCCGGCCCCACAAATGACCAGATTCATTCAGCTCAATTTCACAACCTGCCTTTGTGTTTTTGTGGGTTCTCACTCACTCCCTATTTTCTGTTTTTAAATCAGTTTCACAGGGTGTTCGAACGGGAGGCTTCAAAGTCTGCAGAATCAAACCAAGCATCACATCAGGATCTGACAGAGCCCTCAATTTATCATATCCTGAATATCATCGTTCTTTGAACATGGAAGGAAAAAGCATCGTTCACAATGCGGGGAAACCATCCACGTGTTGTGTGTGTGGACGAGGATTCGCTCTATCATCAGGCCTCACAAGCCACAAATGCAGTCACACCGAGGAGAAACCGTGGAAATGTGCGGACTGTGGGAAAGGATTCACTTCCCCATCCCAGCTGGAAACTCATCGACGCATTCACACTGGGGAGAGACCATTCACCTGCTCCAAGTGTGGGAAGGGATTCACTCAGTTATCCAACCTGCGGAATCATCAACGAGTTCACAGTGGGGAGAGACCATTCAGCTGCTCCAAGTGTGGGAAGGGATTCACTCGATCATCCACACTGTCCACACACCAGCGGGTTCACACTGGGGAGAGACCATTCACCTGCTCAGAGTGTGGGAAGGGATTTACTTATTCAGCCAACCTGCTGAGTCACCAGCGAATTCACACTGGGGAGAGACCATTCACCTGCGAAGAGTGTGGTAAGGGATTCACCACTTTATCCACCCTGCAGACACACCAGCGGGTTCACACGGATGAGAGACCGTTTCAATGTTCAGATTGCAGAAAGTGCTATAAAAGTTCTGGGGAACTGATGCGCCATCAACGTGTTCACACTGACGACAGACCGTTCAGGTGCTCTCACTGCGGGACTGGGTTCAGACGATCATCTGACCTCAATGTACATCAGCGAAGTCACACTGGGGAGAGGCCATTCGCCTGCTCCCAGTGTGGGAAGGGATTCACTCGGTTATTAAACCTGAAATTGCACCAGCGAATTCACACTGGGGAGAGACCATTCATCTGCTCCAAATGTGGGAAGGGATTCACTCGGTCATCCAACCTGCTGAGTCACCAGCGGGTTCACACTGATGAGAGACCTTTTAAATGTCCAGACTGCGGGAAGTGCTATAAAAGTTCTGGGAAACTGATGAGCCATCAACGTGTTCACACTGACGGGAAACTGTTCAGGTGCTCTCACTGTGGGACTGGGTTCAGACAATCATCTCACCTCACTGAACATCAGAGAAATCGCACGAGGGAGAGGTCATTCACCTGCGCACCGTGTGGGAAGGGATTCACACAGTCATCCAACCTGCTGAAACACCAGCGAATTCACACTGGGGAGAGACCATTTGCCTGCGTCGAGTGTGGGAAGGAATTCACTCAGTTATCCAACCTTCAGACACATCAGCGAATTCACACTGGGGAGAGACCATTCACCTGCGCCAAGTGTGGGAAGGGATTCACTCAGTTATCTGACCTGCAGAAGCACCAGCGACGTCACACCGGAGAGAGGCCATTCACCTGCCCCGAGTGTGGGAAGGGATTCACACAGTCATCCAACCTGCTGAAACACCAACGAATTCACACCGGGGAGAGGCCATTCGGCTGCGCCAAGTGTGGGAAGGGATTCACTCAGTTATCTGCCCTGCAGACACACCAGCGCATTCACACTGGGGAGATGCCATTCACCTGCTCCAAGTGTGGGAAGGGATTCACCTCTTCATCCAACCTGCTGAGACACCAACGAGGCCACAAGTAACCACAGTGATTGGATTTTGCTGTTCCGCACATATAGGACAGAACCATGTTCGTTTGGGTCTCTTTATGTTGATAACAAATCCAGGCCATTTACAGGGGCCAATATTCTGGCTCATAGTCAAATAAATTAGATTTGTCTTAAATACGCAGTGTGTTGAAACTTTTTAATTACTCTGATACAAATTAGTTCCTTTTGAAGTACTCTTGCTCTCCCCTGTCTCTTCGATCCTCGCCTCCAACAAGAAGTGTGAGGAGCTTGTGGAGCTTTTTTGTGACTGAGATTGAGTCAATCCGATCAGCTGCCTCTGCTGCTTCCCTCCCTTCCACGAGCCCACCAGACCAAACTGTCTCTAAATTTCATCCTTTCCCGAGCCCTGAATTCACATCTTTCTCTAGTTTCTCTCCCATCTCCCCTCCTGCCCTCTCGGAGCTCATCTTGTCCATAAGACCCAGCTCCTGCTCCATCGACCCTATTCCCACTCAGCTACTGATCAGCCAACTACCCTGTGTCCATGGATATTGTCAACATTTCTCTCTCTTTAGGTACTGTCCCTCCGTCCTTCAGATCTCCCATCATCACCCCCTCCTCAATAAAACAAACCCTTGACCCTGCCATCCTTACAAATTACTGCCCCATCTTCAACCTCCCTCTCCTCTCCAAACTCTTTGAACATGTAGCCACCTCCCAAATCCATGCCCATCTTTCCCAGATCTTCCATGTTTGAATCCCTTCAATCAAGTCTCTGCCCTGTCACAGTGAAATACAAGAGACAAACAGAATCTTACCCGGAGAGAAGACAGACAATCCGGGAGCTTGGATGCAATGGCAGCACGGTAGCACAGTGGATAGCACTGTTGCTTCACAGACCCGGGTTTGATTCCCGGCTTGGGTCACTGTCTCTGCGGAGTAGGAAAGTTCTCCCCATGTCTGCGTGGGTTTCCTCCAGGTGCTCCGCGTTCCTCCCACAGTTCAAAGATGTGCAGGTTAGGTGGATTGACTATGTTAAATTGCCCTTTGTGTCCAAAAGGTTTGGGCCACTGGGTTACGGGGATAGGGTGGAGGTGTGGGCTTAAGTTAGGGTATGCTTGCCAAGGGCTGGTGCAGACTCGATGGGCCGAATGGCCTCCCCCTGAACTGTAAATTCTCTGATTCTATGAGGTGAGATTGTCCTTTCTGAGCTCCAGCCAGGTGATCCTTGCCTCAGGCGGGAAAGACAAAAATCTACAACTTGTTTAAAACAGCTGATTTATTTCACCAATATCTAGAATGTTTTTAAGGTAAAGATAGATAGTTTTTTGAAGAATAAAGGGATTAAGGGTTATGGTGTTCGGCCCGGAAAGTGGAACTGAGTCCACAAAAGATCAGCCATGATCTCATTGAATGGCAGAGCAGGCTCGAGGGGCCAGATGGCCTACTCCTGCTCCTAGTTCTTATGTTCTTATGTCCTATACCTATGTCAGAGACTTTAACGTCTCTAAGTGCTGGGTGTGTTCTTCTATCCCTACCAATTCCCAAGCAGGTATCCCACTACAGCCTGTTCCTTTTACTTTATCCCAAATGGCAGAATGCTACATTTTCCAAAATCCCGACTATACCCTTCCCCAATGTGGAGACACCAGAACCAAAGAAATGATAAACCATGAGGTTAAGAGATGGCGATCTGCAGGCTGCCCATTAAACACTTTCAAGGGATGGTATCAACATGTCTATGATCGGAAACAGAAACCACCCCAAGTAACCTTCCCAACTGGTCATAATCAGACTGGGACCATATGTTTAATCAGCTATAATCATAGAGCATGGAATGTGGGATACAGTAAATGTGAATATTATTTGGATGTGAGTACCAGTAAAATGTGCACTCATGACTCAAGAAAGGTAGTGGTCTATGGATATGAAGAGAATCCCATCGACTTTAACGGGCTACCTAATCACACCGATGGGACAAATTTTACAGAACGTTGGTCCCAATATTCTACCTATAATAGCACCTATTACATCTTCAGTAATACTGCATAACCTTGGCTCCCAGTGAGCGGGAGAGGAGCGTGCTATTTAGGATTCATTATACCCTTCATCCGTCATTCCCTTTCCCTTTCCCTAGCCGATGCTATAAACGCAGACTCAAAACATGGACCTCTCATCCCACAGTTTGAGAAATATCAACCTCCCGCTATCATCAAGAGGTCTAAACGTGAGATCACAGGGGCTGAGAAATGAATATCATCGTACTGACCAGAGAATACATTAAATTGGCTGCAGCCTGAGAGAAAATAACCCAATGACACTGCCCGAGCTCTAAGTAGCATTTCAGCCAAGATGCTAGCCATTCGAACTGTGGCTTTACTTGGAAGTCCAACCTACTTAAGCACCAGCGGAGTCACACTGGGGAGAGGCCGTTCATCTGCTCGGTGTGTGGGAAGGGATTCACTCAGTAATCCCACATGCTGAGGCACCAGCGAGTTCACAAGTGACTGCAGGGATTGGATTTGGATTCTGCTGTTAATCACATCTGGACCGAACCATCTTCACTCTGACAGCTGGAGTTTGTTGCTGCTGATATTAATCAGCCTGAAAACTGGGGTGTTTATTGATGTTCTGTATAAATATTGATTAAATCAGCTTTGATTTAGACACTGTTTTGAATATTTGGTTTCCTCAATGATAAGAGGAGACTGATTGATCTGTTGACTGGGACATTATTTTGATCTTTTCTTACTCTGAATTATTTCTGTTCTCTGGTTCACCTTCTCCCAGATTAAACACTGAGCTTTCATCAATCCTATCAATCTGTTGGAGACATTGGGCGGTTGGTGAGTTTCACCTGATATTGGTGTCAGTTGCCCTCGGACGATTTCCCAGTTTTCTGAAATTCCAGTGTGGTTCTGTGTTGATGTAATGATCGGAGTTTCAGTTCCAATGCTGATGATGGAGGGCCTGTGCTGACAGAACCACATAATCATTACAGTTCAGGAGGAGGCCATTCAGCCCATCGAGCCTGCACTGCTCACCGAAAGAACATTCTACCTAATCCCACTCCCCTGCCTTATCCCTGTAACCTTGCACATTCTTTCTTTGCAGATAATAATCCAATTCCCTTTTAAATACATTGATTGAAGCTCCATCTCCATCTGAATATGTTCTTTCCAGACTCCATCCACCCTCTGGGTGGAAACATTTGGCCTCGCATCACCTCTGCTCCTTTTGCTAATTATTTTGAATCTGTGCTCTCTCGTTCTTGATGTACTCCTGAGGGGAAATAGCTTTTCATTATTTACCCTGTCCAAACCCCTCAGGATCTTGATTACCTCTACAAGTCTCCAAACAGCCTTCTTTTCTCCAAGGAAAACAGACCCAACCTCTCCTCATAGCTCCAGTTATTTATCCCTCGAATCATTCTTGTGAAGCTTCTTTGGACTCTGTACTCCATTGCCTTCACATCCTTCCTCAAGTTTAATATAATTATCTCCTGGGATGTGGTGTCGCTGGCTGGGTATTTACTTCCCATCATTAATTGCCCTTGAACTGAGTGGTTTGCTCTGTCGTTTCAGAGGGCATTTTCAGAGTCAACCACTTTGCTGTGGGTCTGGTGTCACATGTGGGCCACACCAGGTAAGGGCAGGAGATTTCCTTGCCTAAAGGACATGAGGGAGCCAGATGGGTTTTTATGACAAACAACAATGGTTTCGTGGCCATCATTAGACTTTTAAATCCAGATTTAAAAAAATTGAATTCACATTCCACCATTCCATATACTAACTAAGAAGTAAATTTCTGGACTAAAGAATTGTGAGTTCTTTGAAGATGTAACAAGCAAAGTGGATAATGGGGATCCTGGAGATGTAGTATATCTGGACCTCCGGAAGACGTTTGATAAGTTGCCGCACAGAAGGTTAATTGACAAGGTGAAATCACATGGGATTAGGGGTAATTTATTAGTTTAGATAGAAGACTGGCTGACAGACAGGGGACAGAGAGTCAGGATAATGGATATTTTTCTGGATGGCAAGATGTAACTAGTGGGCTGCCACAGAGTTCGGTCCTTGGGCCCCAGCTATTTACAATCTATATTAATGACTTTGATACAGGTATAGAAGGTTCTATAACCAAATTCGCAGATTACACAAAAATAGGTGGGACAGGAAGCTGCAATGAGAAAATAAGAACCTGACAAATGGATATAGATAGGTTAGGAAAGAAAATGGAATGTTAGCAAAAGGAATTGAGTAATAAAGAGTTGTTGCAACTATACACGGCATTGGGAAGACCGCACCTGGATTATTGTGCACAGTTTTGACCCCTTTTTGAGGAAAGTTGTAGTGGCATTGGAGGCAGTTCAGAGGAGGTTCACGAGATTGATTCCAGAGATGAGGGGTTTGTCGTATGAGGAGAGATTGAACAGTTTAGGCCTATACTCTCTGGAGTTTAGAAGAATGAGGGGAGATCTAATTGAGGTAAAGAAGATGTTAAAAGGTATAGATAGTGGGTGGCAAGATAGCACAGTGGTTGGCATTGTTGCTTCACAGCGCCAGGGTCCCAGGTTCTATTCCCGGCTTAGGTTACTGTCTGTGCGGAGTCCGCACATTCTCCCTGTGTCGGCGTGGCTTTTCTCTGGGCGTTTCGGTTTCCTCCCACAAGTCCCGAAAGCCATGCTGTTGGTTAATTTGGGCATCCTGAATTATCCCTCTGTGTACCTGAAAAGGTGTTGGAATGTGGCGACTTGGGGATTTCCACAGTAACTTCATTAGAGTGTAAGCCTACTTGTGACAATAATGAAGATCATAAAGTAGACGTGGAGCTGATGCTTCCTCTTGTGGGGCATTTTAAACGAGAGGTCATAATCTTAGAATAAGAGGTAGCAAATTTAAAACAGATTTGAAGAGAAACTACTTCTTCCAAAGGGTTGTGAATCTGTGGAATTCGCTACCCCAGAGTGCGGTGGATGAAGGGACAGTGAATAAATTCAAAGAGGAGTTAGACAGATTTTTAATTGGTAATGGGTTGAAGGCTTATATAGAGTTGAGCTCAGGATGGGATCAGCCATGATCACATTGAAAGTGTTTAGGCTTGGGAGGCTAAATTGCCTACTCCTGCTCCTCGGTCATGTGTTCTCGGGAGATGCTCTGGCTGATTTTGCAATCCAGCTCTTGGTCTTTAGCATTGTGGGTAGCAGATGAGGAACATATCAGCTATGATAGAAAGGCGGAGTAAACACGTTGGGCCAAATGGCCTAATTCTGCTCCTGTATCTTATGAACTTATGACTGCAGTCAGAAGTCTTACAACAACAGGTTAAATTCCCAACAGGTTTGTTTCAAATGACTAGTTTTCAGAGCACTGCTCCTTCCTCTGAAAGCTAGTTATTTGAAACAAACCTGTTGGACTTTAACCTAGTGTTGTAAGACTTCTTACTGTGCTCACCCCAGTCCAACGCCGGCATCTCCACATCAGAACTTCTGACTGTACACAGAACAATACTTTTCACTGTACCGCAGTACATGTGACAATAAAACAGATACAATACAAACAAGTCTTTTTTACCCATCCCTATGTGCTCACTTTCCTTTTAAGTACCAAAAGTTGAAATTTCCCATTCTTTGTTTCTTATAGTTGTGATCATCCTGATCACTATCATCTCCTCCACACCCCTTCAAGATCTCTGCACTAATTTAATTCCAGCCACTATTGCACTCCTAATTTATTCGGTCCACCATTACTGGCCTTTTCTCAGCTTTGACAAAGAGTCATCGGACTCGAAACGGTAGCTCTTTTCTCTTCCTACAGATACTGCCAGACTTGCTGAGATTTTCCAGCATTTTCCCTTTCGTTGCTGGCCTTTTATCATTTGACTGGGCCACAAGCTCTGGAATTTCCTCCTTAAAACTCTGCGACTCTCTAACTCACTTTCCTCTGTCATAATATACATCTATGTATATAATGGAGTGCAGACAGGCAGTGATTGACACTTAAATCTGGTTAGGCTAGTATCAGGTCTCCAGTCAAGTCAGTATCGTGCCAATCCACAGTTGAACATGTATAATAGTTTAGATGTAAAATAAAATCGTGTTGCATTTCATCAAGTGTTGGAAGTCTGTCTCTCGCTACACTGCATCAAGTGCAGTCCACATCGACCCAGTCTGCCCAACACATCATCCTCTGTTAAGATTATCCTTAAAATCTAATATCTCCTCATGTTGCTCACTGTCAATTGTTATTTTATAACATTTCTCTGAGATGTGTTAAAAAGCTTGATTCTGTCAAGGCACAATAAATACGAATTGTTGTCACTACCCTGGACAGATATAATTGTTCGGTCTCATACATACGAATTTGTAACTCGGAGTTAAACACTCTGTCATGAAGAAACATTTGAAAAATATTGCCCTCAACAATGATGGCGACTGAGCCTGCTGCTGCCCCCAATGAAGATGGTGGATGCGCGTGCGCTTCGCTACTACCGCCCCAGCACAGGTGGTGGGTGCGCGCGCGCACGGCAGCGAGTGCCCCAATAAAGTTGGCGAGTGCGCATGCGCAGCTACGCTGGTGCGTGGAGAGATGGTGGACTCGCTGTCCCGTCTGTGAGAAAGCTCAGGGCCCCCGGTACCGGTAGGTTATTCTTCCGGGTTTTCGGTTTACATAACATGTTTAAGAAGTGTGTCCAACGACGCGCCTAATCGAGCTCTCCCTCGCTTCCGCCATTCCCAACTTTCCGGATTTTGGATCCCAGAAAGAACTTTCGTTGCGCCGCCATTAATCGCACTGCGCATGCTTCACTTGCCCCAGTACCGCCCCCTCATTCACTCCGATTGGCTGGAGGACCAGCCACTCCCGACCAGTCATCTGAATCCGCCCCCTGAACCCTATTGGTCAGCAGCTGCCGTCAATCATTGCCCGGGCATTGTGAGGTGTCAGATGAGAGGTCCGTATCGGGGGGCGGGATTTACTGACACCAGTGGGGCCCCAGAGCCGAATGTGAAACATTGAACATTCTCCACTCTCACTGTCCGTCACTTCCGGCTTCTCTCCACAAACAACCTCACAGAGACCAGGGGGGCGTCACTGACCCAGTGACAATGTCACTGCATTAGTGGGAAAGTCTAATGTAACCCCTCCTGTTCAAAACGGCAGAAAATAGGAAACTAGTTAGTTTAAAACCTCTTGTTGGGAGACTTGGAATCCATTATTGAGGAAGTAGTAACTGGACATTTGGAAAGTCAAACCGCAATCCATCAGTCAGCGTGGTTTTGTGAAAAATGAAATGAAATGAAAATCGCTTATTGTCACGAGTAGGCTTCAATGAAGTTACTGTGAAAAGCCCCTAGTCGCCACATTCCGGTGCCTGTCCGGGGAGGCTGGTACGGGAATCGAACCATGCTGCTGGCCTGCTTGGTTTGCTTTAAAAGCCGGTGATTTAGCTCAGTGAGCTAAACCAGCCCCTAGGGTAGATTGTGTTTGACTCATTTGTTTGGAGTTGTTTAAAGTAATAAGCCAGATATTTGGACTTCCAGAATACATTTGAGAAGATGGAATTTAACATGCATAAGTGTGAGGTTATCCATTTTGGTCAGAGGAATAAAAAGGCAACTTATTATTTAAATGGAGAGAAACTTTAGAGGACGTTGGTTTGGGTGATGAACAAATATTTCACATCTGTCTCCAGCCAAGAGAATGAGGAAGTAGATATGGAACTCTGGGAGAGAGACCGAGAGTTTCTTGAGCGAATTGACAGAAGGAGTGCCAAGGCATTGGAAGTGTTGGCAGGCTTAAAAGTGGACAAATCTCCAGGTCTGGATGAATTGTGTCCAGGATGCTGTGGGAGGCGAGATTGTAGGGGCCCTGACCCAAATTTCTAATTCCTCTTTGGCTATGAGGTTGGTGCTAGAGGACTGGAGATCAGCTAATATGATTCCACTATTTAAGGAAGATTGTCGAGATAAGCCAGGGAACTGCAAAGCAGTGAGTCTCACGTCAGTGGTAGTGGAAACTATCGGAGAAAATTCTGACGGAGTGAATCTATCTCCACTTGGAGAGGCAAGGTTTGATCAGGAATAGTCAGCATGGCTCAGCGGGAGGTCATGCCTCACAAATTTTGATTGATTGATTGACACCAGGTGTGTTGATGGTGGTAGTGACGTAGTTTACACAGATTTCAGCCTTTGACAAGATCCCACATGGGAGACTTTATAAAGAAGACAAATACACATGTGATACAGAGTAACATGGTAAGGTGGATTCAAAATTGGCTTAGCTGTAGGAGAGGGTGATGACAGACGGCTGCTTTAGTGTCTGGAAGCCAGTGTCCAGTGGGGTTAGCACAGGGATCTGCGCTGGGTCCCCTGTTGTTTGTCATTTATATAAACGCCATAGATGACTTTGTGTGGGGTAGAATCATTACCTTTGTGGATGACACACAGCTTGGCCTGGTGATTAACAGTGAGGTTGAGTGTCTTGGGTTACAGGAAGATATAGACAGGATGATCAAATGGGCAGAAACGGGGCAGATGGAATTTAACCCTGAAAAATGTGAGGTGACACACTTTGGAAGGAGTAATTTGAAAAGGAAGCATTCAATGAACGGCCTGACACTGTGACGTCTGAGGAACAAAGAGACCTTGGCCTGTTTGTCCATAGATCTCTAAAGGTGGAAGGGCAGGTTAATAGGATGGTGAAAGAGGCATATGGGGCACTTGTCCTTTAGCAATTGAGGCATAGATGGGGTCGCAGTGACGTCTCAGGAACAGTGACGTCAGCCTTCAGACCATCTTCATGTTGTATTTGGCGTCATCCCCGCTGCTGCCTCCGCCGCCCCCGCCAGCGTGCGGCACGAAGTCGACATGAATGTTGTGTTTGATGGGCCCGCTGACCCGGCTCCAGATGAAGAGTAAAGTGAAGCAGAGCGACACCACGGTGAAGAAGGAGGTGAAGCCCATGGTGGTGGCCACCAGCAGCGTGTGGGTGTCGAAGGGGTATCCGGGCCGCAGGCCGGCCTTGGCCCGGGAGTCGGAGCGCCCAGCCAGTCCCAGCTCCTGAAGCGAGAGCGGCCGCACCTGTAGCGAGGCTGAGGCCGTGGCGTTGCCGCCGGCGTTGCGGGCCACACAGCGGTAGGTGCCGGAGTCCATGCGGCGGACCGAGGTGATCTGCAGGCTGCCGTTCGGCAGGAGGCGGCTGCGGCCCACGGCGGGGCCAGAGAGGAGCGGGGGCGCGGGGGGCAGGCTGGGGTCCGGACGCCCGGGGAGGAGGCCGCGGTCCTCGGGTTTCAGGCCCTGGTCCTCGGCTATTAGGCCCAGGCCCCCGGGGAGGCCCATCCCAGCCTCGGGGTGGCCTAGCCGCTGGCGCCGTGGGTTGAGCCACATGATGAGGGGCAGCGGCTGGCCGTCAGCCGAGCAGCGCAGGGTGACGGTCTGGCCCTCTCGGGCCTGCAGCCGCTGCGGCCTCTTGTCGCGGATGCGGGGCCGGCGGCAGCTGAAGGTGCTGGCAGGGAGGGAGCCGGCGGCCTCGGGCAGGCGGCGGCCGCGGAGGGGCGGCGGGGAGGCACAGGCGGGCGGCTGGGAGCCCAGGAAGCGGAGGCGATGGCGCCGGCGGACGATCCAGAGCAGGCGGCAGTCGCAGGCCAGCGGGTTGAGGCCGAGGCCCAGGCTCTGGAGGGAGGCCAGCGAGCGGAAGGCGGTGGCCGGCAGGCTGGCCAGCTGATTGGCCGTGACGTCCAGCAGCCGGAAGTAGATGAGGCCCCGGAAGGCGGCGTCATGGATGACGCGCAGGCGGCCGCCCACCAATCGCAGCTCCTCCAGGCGGGTCACATGCTGCAGCAGCGCTCCGCGGATGGCAGTGATGGGATTGTGGGAGAGGTTGAGGAAGCGCAGGTAGGCCTGAGTCCTCAGGCTGGCATAGGGAACGTCGCTGAGGTTGCAGCGGGTGACTGAGAGCCAGACCAAATTGAGGCCCAGGAGGCAATCGGGGCCTAGTTGGGCCAGCGAGGCCCATGAGTCGATTTCCAGCAGGCGGAGACGGGACAGGCCCTGGAAGGGGCGGCCGGGCAGGGCGGTGGCCTTGGGAAAGGCCAGCAGGCGGAGGGCGGTCAGGTTGAGGAGGGGGGAGAGGACAGGCCCGGGCGGCCAGGCCAGCGCGGCGCCGCGGACGGTGAGTTGGTTGAGGCCGCTGAGGCCTGCCCAGGCCCGCGGGCCGGCCCAGGCCAGCTCGGGGGAGCCCAGGCTGAGGGTGCGCAGGGCGGCCAGGCCGCGGAAGGTGTGATCGCTGAGCAGCAGCAGCGGGTTGCCGGCCAGCTCCAGGCTGCGGAGGGCGGCCAGGCCGCGGAGGGCTCCGGGCTGCAGGTAGCGCAGGAGGTTGTGGCCTAGGCCCAGGCGCCATAGCCGCTCCAGGCCGCCCAGGGTGGCGGCTTCCAGCTCCCGCAGCCGGTTGTGGCCCAATTCCAGCTCCTCCAGCCGACGGCTCAGGCCTCGCGCCGGGCCCCAGTCCAGCCGCTCCAGCCGGTTGCCGCTCAGGTCCAGCGCCCGTGTGCCAGCCGGGATCCCCCGCGGCAGCGCCTCCAGCCCCCGGGACGAGCAGCTCACCGTCCGGTTGGGGCTCCAGCAGAGACAGTCGGAGGGGCAGCCGAGCCCCGGGCCCAGGAGGAGGAGCAGGGGGAGGAGAGGAGGCCACACCACCGGCAACAGCGTCCTGCCCCCCGGCCTGCAAAACAAACACAACAGGGGGTCAGTGAGGGGAGCTGGACCCCCAGACACACACCCACACACAGGGCACCTCTCCCCCACACAGGAGACCACCCCCACACACACACCCACACACAGGGCACCTCTCCCACACACAGGACACCACCCCCAGACACACACCCACACACAGGACTCTGCCCCCAGACACACACCCACACACAGGACACCGCCCCCAGACACACACCCACACACAGGACACCGCCCCCAGACACAGACCAACACACAGGTCACCGCCCCCACATACAGGACACCGTCCCATGACACACACCCACACGCAGGACACCGCCCCTGACACACACAAACACACAGGACACCGCCCCTGACACACACAAACACACAGGACACCGCCCCCAGACACACACCCACACACAGGACTCCGTCCCCTGACACACATCCACACACAGGACACCGCCACCTGACACACGCCCACACACAGGGCACCGTCCCCTGACACACATCCACACACAGGACACGGCCCCCTGACACACGCACCCACATACAGGACACCGCCCCCAGACCCACACACAGGACACCGTCCCCTGACACACACCCACACACAGGACACCGCACCCAGACACACACCACCTCCCCCAGACACGCACCCACACACAGGACACCGCCCCCAGACACACACCCACACACAGGACACCTCCCCCACACATAGGACACCTCCCCGCAGACACACACAGAACACCACGGCCCATACACAGGACACCCACCCCCCACACACAGGACCCCCCCCCCGCCCCAGACACAGGATGCCCCACCTCCCCCCCAAACACAAATGCCCGCGCGCATAGGAACCCCTTTCCCCAGACACCCACAGGAGCCCCCTCACACACAGGATCCCCGGTGTCCCGAACACCACCAGCCCCTCTCCTTTGGACCACGTATTTGTCCCGGGTTTACGGGGTGGGGACAGGGGAGTGGGCCTAGATTCAGGTGCTCTTTCACAGGGTCGGCGCAGAACCGATAGGCTAAATGGTCTCCCTCTGCCCTGTAGGGATTCTGCGGTTCGACTCTTTTTCCCCCAGACCCCATCATGCTGGGGTGGGGGGGTGGGTGGTCTCCCCCACTCTTCAGTAACTTCCCCGGGGCCTCTAGGACCGCCCGCCCGCCCACCTCCTCTGGACTGGATCCTCTCCGGAATCCCCACCCTGCACCCGTCCCCATGACACAGCCTTGTCCACCTTCCCTCTCGTACCCTCTCCACTACCCTCCACAACACCCCCCTCCCCCCACCCCCCACATCGTCATCCCCTCTTGTGGCTTCACCTCGCTCCCACAAACACCTTTGTGTCCTTCCCAAATTTCTATGCAAGGGCGGGCTTCGGGGTACAGAGAGAGATGGGAGGGGTTGAATATATTTGACTGAAAATCGTGATTACCTCATAAGCTTCATATTTATGACGAAGAGTTTGAGGGTCTTCTTCGGTCCTGTATCTGCTGACGGTCCGGGAACAGCTTTCGCTGTACAAGGAGCGACTGCCGCTTGTCAGCTTGTTTTAATCCTGCTGGGATCTGGTTACAGGTTACACACCAGCTGGAGCCTGTGGCTGAGGCTCCGGACGAGGGGCTTGATCGGGTTTCAATATAAACATTGTTCCTCCTGAATATTTAAACATTTGACATGGATAAACACCGGGGCAGAAAGAGAAAATACCGGCTCAAAGTGTGAAAAGCTGGAGTGTGACCCACATTCATCTACACAGAGCAACCTGCTAGACAGGGAGTAAAGCCGCCTCTACACTGTCCCCATCAAACATTCCCAGGACAGGTCCAGCACGGGGTTAGATACAGAGTAAAGCTCATTCTATACTGTCCCCATCAAACATTCCCAGGACAGGTACAGCACGGGGTTAGATGCAGAGTAAAGCTCCCTCTACACTGTCCCCATCAAACACTCCCAGGACAGGTACAGCACGAGGTTGGATACAGAGTAAAGCTCCCTCTACATTACATAAGGAGGCTTATGTAAAGATGAGACGTGAAGGTTCAATTAGGGCCCTCGAGAGTTACAAGTTAGTTAGGAAAGACCTAAAGAGAGAGTTAAGAGCCAGGAGGGGACATGAGACGTCTTTGGCAGGTAGGATCAAGGACAACCCTAAAGCTTTCTATAGATATCATAGAATTTGCAGTGCAGAAGGAGGCCATTCGGCCCATCGAGTCTGCACCGGCTCTTGGAAAGAGCACCCAACCCAATGTCAACACCTCCACCCTATCCCCATAACCCAGTAACCCCACCCAACACTAAGGGCAATTTTGGACACTACGGGCAATTTATCATGGCCAATCCACTTAACCTGCACATCTTTGGACTGTGGGAGGAAACCGGAGCACCCGGAGGAAACCCATGCACACACGGGGAGGATGTGCAGACTCCACACAGACAGTGACCCAAGCTGGAATCGAACCTGGGACCCTGGAGCTGTGAAGCAATTGTGCTATCCACAAGGCTACTATGTCAGGAATAAAAGAATGACGAGGGTAAGAGTAGGGCCAGTCAAATACAGTAGTGGGAAGTTGTGCGTGGAGTCCGAGGAGATAGGAGATGTGCTAAATGAATATTTTTCGTCAGTATTCACACAGGAAAAAGATAATGTTGTCGAGGAGAACACTGAGATTCCGGCTACAAGACTAGAAGGGCTTGAGATTCATAAGGAAGAGGTGTTAGCAATTCTGGAAAGTGAAAATAGATACGTCCCCTGGGCTGGATGGGATTTATCCTAGGATTCTCTGGGAAGCTAGGGAGGAGATTGCTGAGCCTTTGGCTTTGATCTTTAAGTCATCTTTGTCTACAGGAATAGTGCCAGAAGACGAGAGTATAGCAAATCTTGTACCGTTGTTCAAGAAGGGGAGTAGAGACAACCATGGTAACTATAGACCAGTGAGCCTTACTTCTGTTGTGGGCAAAGTCTTAGAAAGGTTTATAAGAGATAGGATTTATAATCATCTGGAAAGGAATAATTTGATTAGAGATAGTCAACATGGTTTTGTGACGGGTAGGTCGTGCCTCACAAACCTTATTGAGTACTTTGAGAAGGTGACCAAACAGGCGGATGAGGGTAAAGCAGTTGATGTGATGTATATGGATTTCAGTAAAGCGTTTGATGAGGTTCCCCACGGGAGGCTATTGCAGAAAATACGGAGGCAAGGGATTCAGGGTGATTTAGCAGTTTGGATCAGAAATTGGCTGGCTGATGGTTGGTGGGAAATGTTCAGACTGGAGTCCAGTTACTAGTGGTGTACCACAAGGATCTGTTTTGGGGCCACTGCTGTTTGTCATTTTTATTTATTTTTTAAAAAATTTAGATTACCCAATTATTTTTTCCAATTAAGGGGCAATTTAGCGTGGCCAATCCACCTACTCTGCACATTTTTGGGTTGTGGGGGTGAAACCCACGCAGACACGGGGAGAATGTGCAAACTCCACACGGACAGTGACCCATAGCCGGGATCGAACCTGGGACCTCGGCGCCGTGAGGTGGCCTAGGCCACCGTGCTGCCCCGTTTGTCATTTTTACAAATGACCTGGAGGAGGGCGTAGAAGGATGGGTGAGTAAATTTGCAGATGACACGAAAGTCAATGGAGTTGTGGACAGTGCAGAAGGATGTTACAAGTTTGGAGGGACATAGATAAGCAGCAGCGCTGGGCTGAGAGGTGGCAAATGGAGTTCAATGCGGAAAAGTGTGAGGTGATTCATTTTGGAAGGAATAACAGGAAGACAGAGTATTGGGATAATGGTAAGATTCTTAGTAGTGTGGATGAGCAGACAGATCTCGGTGTCCATGTACGTAGATCCCTGAAAGTTGCCACCCAGGTTGAGAGGGTTGTTAAGAAGGCGTACAGTGTGTTAGCTTTTATTGGTAGAGGGATTGAGTTTAGGAGCCGTGAGGTCATGTTGCAGCTGTACAAAACTCTGGTGCGGCCGCATTTGGAGTATTGCGTGCAATTCTGGTCGCCGCATTATAGGATGGATGTGGAAGCATTGGAAAGGGTGCAGAGGAGATTTACCAGAATGTTGCCTGGTATGAAGGGAAGATCTTATGAGGGAAGGCTGAGGGACTTGAGGCTGTTTTCGTTAGAGAGAAGAAGGTTAAGAGGTGACTTAATTGAGGCATACAAGATGATCAGAGGGTTAGATAGGGTGGACATTGAGAGCCTTTTTCCTCAGATGGTGATATCCAGCATGAGGGGCCATAGCTTTAAATTGAGGGGAGATAGATATAGGACAGATGTCAGAGGTAGGTTCTTTACTCAGAGAGTAGTAAGGGCGTGGAATGTCCTGCCTGCAACAGTAGTGGACTTGCCAACACTAAACGCATTCAAATGGTCATTGGATAGACATATGGACGATAATCGAATAGTGTAGATGGGCTTTAGAGGGGTTTCACGGTCGGCGCAACATCGAGGGCTGAAGGGCCTGTACTGCGCTGTAATGTTCTATCTGAGTGTGGAAGGTAAAAGGTTTGTCTGTTCTGTCTGTGAGGGAAGATTTCAGGTCTCAGTGTGACTGGAAAAGTCCCAAGATTCACGAACCCTGGTTAGACCAAACCTGGAGAACTGTGTTCAGTTCTGGGCAACAAACCTGAGGAAGGATAGAATGGCCTCGGAGGGAGTGTAGCACAGATTTACCTGAGTGATATCTGAACCCCTCCGGGGTTAAATTACAAAACTAGATTACACAAAAGAGTCAGAGACATGATGGCACAGAGAATGGCTTTCGGCCCATTGAATCCATGCTAGCTCTCTGGAGCAATCCAGTCGGTCCCATTCTCCTGTTCTCCGTATTGTCGTTATTGTCGCAGGTTTATTTCCCTCAGATCCAATTTCCTTTTGAAATCAAATCATTCATTGTGTCTATTTTCAAACTCCCTCATAGGCAACACATTTCAGGTCATTGCCGCTCGCTGTGTAAAAACATATCTCATATCACCTCATATCTCCTGTACCTTTTACATACAAACTAGGAGCAGGCCACTCGGCCCCTTGAGCCTGCTCAGCATTCAATAAGATTGCGGCTGATCTCATTCTAACCTCCACTCTACATTCCTCCTTAGCCCTGATGACCTTTCACCCCCTTGCCCATCAAGAATCTATCCAGCTCTGCCTTAAAAATATTCAAGGAGTCTGCTTCCACTGCCTTTTAAGGACACGAGTTCCAAAGTCTTACAACCCTCAAGAGAATCTAAAATCCTCATCTCCAGCTTAAATGGATGACCCCTCATTTTTCAACAGTGACCCCTTGTTCCAGATTCTCCCACAAGAGGAAACATCCTCTCCACATCCACCCTGTCAAGACCCCTCAGCATCTTATATCGTTCAATCCAAGTTTTACCCGAAACTTTAAATCTGTGTCCCGGCTGCTTGTACGATCAGTGAATGGAAACAGAGTTTCTTTGTCCACCCGATGGAAATCTGGCATAATCTTGTGTCCCTGAATCAAATCTCCCCTCAACCTCCTTTGCTGGAACCATTCTGGTAAATCTCCTCTGTACCTTCTCCAAGAACCTTCACATCCTTCCTGAAGAGTGGTGACCAGAGATTTATAAAGATTCCGAAGAATTCCTACAGTGCAGAATCATACACTTTACAGTTCAGCGGGAGGCCATTCAGCCCAAGGAGTTTGCACTGGCCCTTGGAAAGAGCACCCTACTTCAGTTTAAGCCCATGCCTCCACCTTCTCCCCGTAGCCCAGTAACCCCAATTAACCTTTGGGGCAATTCATCATGGCCAATCCACCTAACCTCATCTTTGGACTGTGTGAGGAAACCAGAGCACCCGGAGGAAATCTACGCAGGCACGGGGAGAAAAGGCAAACTCCACAGAGGCAGTCACCCGAGACTGGAATTGAATCCGGAACCCTGGAGCTGTGAGGCAGTAGTGCTAACCACTGTGCCACACTATAGCCCCACCTAACCTGCACATCCCTGGGCACTAAGGGGCAATTTATCAAGGCCAATCCTCCTAATTTGCCCGTCTTTGGATAGCGGGTGGAAATCCACGCAGACGGGGAGACAGTGCAATCTCCACTCACAGTCGCCAAGGTCGGAATTGAACCCGGGTCCCTGGCAATGTGAGGCAGCAGTGCTGATCACTGTGAGGCAGTAGTGCTAATCACTGTGAGGCAGCAGTGCTGATCACTGTGAGGCAGCAGTGCTGATCACTGTGAGGCAGCAGTGCTGATCACTGTGAGGCAGCAGTGCTGATCACTGTGAGGCAGCAGTGCTGATCACTGTGAGGCAGCAGTGCTGATCACTGTGAGGCAGCAGTGCTGATCACTGTGAGGCAGCAGTGCTGATCACTGTGAGGCAGCAGTGCTGATCACTGTGAGGCAGCAGTGCTGATCACTGTGAGGCAGCAGTGCTGATCACTGTGAGGCAGCAGTGCTGATCACTGTGAGGCAGCAGTGCTGATCACTGTGAGGCAGCAGTGCTAATCACTGAGGCAGCAGTGCTAATCACTGTGCCACTGGAAGCATAGCTACCCTGTTTCGGTATCAATATTACTGTTTATGAAGCTCAAGATCGAATTTGCTTTGCCATCAACTCTCTTAATATGTCTTGTAGATATACAAAATCCCTCTTCGCCTCTTTCACTCTCCTCTCAAAGAGGCCAGTTGGGTTTTTGTGACAATCCAGCCATTTTCATGGTCACTTTTTCCCAGTGCCGTCCCCACAAATGACCAGGTTCATTCAGCTCAATTTCACAACCTGCCTTTGTGTTTTTGTGGGTTCTCTCTCACTCCCTATTTTCTCTTTTCAATCAGTTTCACAGGGTGTTCGAAGGGGAGGCTTCAAAGTCCAGAAACTCAGACCAAGCATCACATCAGGATCTGACAGAGTCCTCGATTTATCATATCCTGAATATCATCAATCATGGAAGGAAACAGCATCGTTCACAGTGCGGGGAAACCGTACACGTGTTGTGTGTGTGGACGAGGATTCACTCGATCAACAGGCCTCACAAGCCACAAATGCAGTCACACTGAGGAGAAACTGTGGAATTGTGTGGAGTGTGGGAAAGGATTCACTTACCCATCCCACCTGGAAACTCATCGACGCCGTCACACTGGGGAGAGACCATTCACCTGCTCCAAGTGTGGGAAGGGATTCACTGAGTCATCTAATCTGTCCGTACACCAGCGAGTTCACACTGGGGAGAGGCCATTTAACTGCTCCAAGTGTGGGAAGGGATTCACTCAGACATCGGCCCTGCTGAGACACCAGCGAGTCCACACTGGAGAGAGACCATTCACCTGCTCCGACTGTGGGAAGGGATTCACTGAGTCATCTAATCTGTCCACACACCAGCGAGTTCACACTGGGGAGAGGCCATTCACCTGCTCCGACTGTGGGAAAGGATTTACTGTTTCAGCCAACCTGCTGAGACACCAGCGAGTTCACACAGATGAGAGACCGTTTCAATGCCCAGACTGCGGGGAATGCTATAAATGTTCTGGGGATCTGATGATCCATCAACGTGTTCACACTGACGAGAGACCGTTTAGGTGCTCTCACTGTGGGACTGGGTTCAGACGATCATATCAGCTCACTGTACATCAGCGAATTCACACTGGGGAGAGACCATTCATCTGCTCCGAGTGTGGGAAGGGATTCACTCAGTCATCCACCCTGCTGAGACACCAGCGCATTCACACTGGAGAGAGACCATTCATCTGCTCTGAATGTGGGAAGGGGTTCACACAGTCTGCCCAACTCGCCTCACACCAACGTGTTCACTCTGATACGAGACCTTTTTAAATGTTCCGCCTTTGAGAAGAGCTTTAAAGGCAAAATGGATCTGCTGATTCACCAGCGCAGTCACACTGGAGAGAGGCCGTTCACCTGCTCCATGTGTGGGAAGGGATTCACTCAGCATTCCCTCCGGCTGAAACACCAGCGCATTCACACCAGGGAGACATTATTCATCTGCTCTGTGTGTGGGAAAGGATTCTAGCGTTCATTCGCCCCGCAGAAACACCAGTGAGTTCACAAGGGGTTGGATTCTGTTATTGCTGCTGTTAATCACATCCAGGACTGAGCCGTGTTCATTCTGACAGTTGGAGTTTGTTTCAGTTGATGTTAATCATTCCTGTGACTCGGCCGGAGTTTAATATTCTGGATATAGATTAATAAAAGTAGCCTTGTGTTAACGACAGTGTTCCAGTCCTTGATTTCTCTCAGATAGGGGCTGGTTTAGCACAGGGCTACATCCCTGGCTTTGAAAGCAGACCAAGGCAGGCCAGCAGCACAGTTCAATTCCTGTACCAGTCTCCCCGAACAGACGCCAGAATGTGGCGACTAGGGGCTTTTCACAGTAACTTCATTTGAAGCCTATTTGTGACAATAAGCGATTTTCATTTTCATTTTCAGATAGGAGGAGACTGATTGATGTCCTGTTACCGACTGTTCCATTGTTGGATCTTTTCTGATTTGTTTTGAATGATGTAGTAAAGAGTAAGACCAGAGAGAAAGGTAAGAATATGGGAAATGATAAACAGACTGTGGCAGGAAGAGACGGCGAGAACACATTTAAAATTACATCAGATAAACACTACAAAAATAATAAAAGAACAAAACCAAAGGCTCTGCAGCAAAACACAAGTAGCATTTGAAACAAAACTGATGAATTGGCAGCACCTAGAAATAAGTAAGTACGATCTGATGGCCATTCAGAGACATAGATTGGGGCTTGAATTGTTTTATATTCATTCATGGCATGTGGGTGTCTCTGGCCAGTCCCAACATTTATTGCCCATCCCTCATTTCCCTTCAAAAGGTGATGGTGAGCTGAATATTGTAGTGTATGTAAAATTTAGGAAGGACAGAAATCTCGGAAAAGGTGGAAGAGTGGCGTTGTTAATTATTGATGCTGTTGGTACATGAGACAGGGATGACCTAAGCTCAAGAAAGCAGGATGTAGGAGTGGTTTGGTTTGAGATGAAAAATGGTAAAGGCAATAATTTACTTCTGGGAGTGATGTGCAGGCCTCCTAATTGTAACGACACAGTAGGACAGAGTGTGAAGGAAGAGATAATGGGAGTCTGTCAGAAAAGGTACAGCGATAATCAAGGGGGATTTTAGTCTACTATTAGACTGGAAACATCAGATTGTTGAAGGTAGCATAGGTGAGGAGTTCACAGAATGTTCTTGCAATAGTTTCTACAATCAGCAAATTTTGGAGCCAACCAGAGGTCAGGTAACACCAGGCTGGGTATTGTGCAACAAGGATTAATTGATAACCTCATGGTGAAGGCATCCCCAGGTAACAGTGATCATAATATGACTGAATTTGACAAGCAGTTTGAGGGGAAGAAGATTGAGTCCAAGACGAGTAAGTTAAGCTTCAATAAGAGCAATTATTTATTTTTACTTTTTTTATAAATTTAGATTAGCCAATTATTTTTTCCAATTAAGGGGCAATTTTAGAGTGGCCAATCCACCTACTCTGCACATTTTTGGGTTGTGGGGGCGAAACCCACGCAAACACGGGGAGAATGTGCAAACTCCACACGGACAGTGACCCAGAGCCGGGATCGAACCTGGGACCTCAGCGCCGTGAGGCGGTTGTGCTAACCACTAGGCCACCGTGCTGCCCCTAATAAGAGCAATTATGAGGGTATCAAAGCAGAGCTAGCTTAAATGAACTTTCAAATGAGCTTGTGTGTCAGGTCAATAGATATTCAGTAGCAGACATTGAAAGGGATATTTCAGTATAAACAGAATAGATACATTCTAGTGAGAATGGAAAATTCCAAGGGGAGGGCCCAGCATCTGTCTTTAACTAAAAAAGTTAAAGACATATCAATGTTTTTTACAAAGCATGTAACTTCTCAAAGGCAGATTTCGGGTCAGAACATTGGGCAGAATATAAAGCATAGAATATAAACACAAAAATATTAATAAGGATGGAATAATTAGGCTGAACAGCTGGCTTATAAAGCAGAAAAAGCCAGCAGTGGGGGATCAATTCCCGTACCGGCCTCCCCGAACAGGCGCCGGAATGTGGCGACTAGGGGCTTTTCAAAGTAACTTAATTGAAGCCTACTCGTGACAATAAGCAATTATTATTATTAGAGTACCAGAGAAAGCTGGCTAGAAATATAAAGACAGAGTTTCTATAGACATTTGTGTAAGTAAATAATTCAAGTGAGTGTTGATTCTCCACAAAGCTCATCTGGGAAATGAACAATGAAAAGTAAGGTTTTGGCAAATGAATTGATCAGGTATGGAGGAATCAAATGACATCCCAGAAATATCCGTAAATCAGGAAGGAATGGAAAGAAAATTGCAACCACCATGGAAGTGGTAATGAGCAATGTTTTGAGTCTGCAGGCTGACAAAATCCCGGGTTCGGATGGACTTCACCATAAGGTCTTGAAAGAAGCAGCTAATGAGGGAGTTGATGCACTCGTTTCATTGTCCAAAATTCACTAGATACAAGGAAGATCCCATTAAATTGGAAAATAATGTAACTCCTTTATTCACAAAGGGAGAGGGACAGATGGCTGGAAACTACAGGCCAGTTAGCCTGACATCAGTCATAGGGAACATGTTAGAAGCTATTATTAAAGATGCTATGTCAGATCTCTCAGAAAAATTCAAGGCAATCAGGCACTGTCAACATGGTTTTGTAAAAGGAAAACCACGTTTAACCAATTTATCAGAGTTACTTGATGGACCACATGACTGTGGATAAAGGGGAACGGGTGACCGTATTGTCCTTAGATTTCCAGAAAGCATTTGATAAGTTGTCATATCAAAGGTTATTGTAGAAAATGAAAACTCAGGATATAAGGGGTAACATACTGGCATGGACTGAAGATTGGCTAACCAACAGGAAACAGAATGATAGTAAAAGTTTCTTTAAATACATTAAAAACAAACGGGAGGCAAAAGTAGACATTGGGCCGCTCCAAAATGACGCTGGTAATCTAGTGATGGGAGACAAGGAAATAGCTGAGGAACTTAATAAGTACTTTGCGTCAGTCTTCACAGTAGAAGACATGAGTAATATCCCAACAATTCAGGAAAGTCAGGGGGCAGAGTTGAATATGGTTGCCATCACAAAGGAGAAGGTGCTAGAGAAACTAAAAGGTCTGAAAATTGATAAATCTCCGGGCCCAGATGGGCTACATCCTAGAGTTCTAAAGGAGATAGCTGAAGAAATAGTGGAGGCGTTAGTTATGATCTTTCAAAAGTCACTGGAATCAGGGAAAGTCCCAGTGGATTGGAAAATCGCTGTTGTAACCCCCCTGTTCAAGAAGGGAACAAGAAAAAAGATGGAAAATTATAGGCCAATTAGCCTAACCTCGGTTGTTGGCAAAATTCTAGAATCCATCGTTAAGGATGAGATTTCTAAATTCTTGGAAGTGCAGGGTAGGATTAGGACAAGTCAGCATGGATTTAGTAAGGGGAGGTCGTGCCTGACAAACCTGTTAGAGTTCTTTGAAGAGATAACAAATAGGTTAGACCAAGGAGAGCCAATGGATGTTATCTATCTTGACTTCCAAAAGGCCTTTGACAAGGTGCCTCACGGGAGACTGCTGAGTAAAATAAGGGCCCATGGTATTCGAGGCAAGGTACTAACATGGATTGACGATTGGCTGTCAGACAGAAGGCAGAGAGTTGGGATAAAATGTTCTTTTTCGGAATGGCAACCGGTGATAAGTGGTGTCCCGCAGGGTTCAGTGTTGGGGCCACAGCTGTTCTCTTTATATATTAACGATCTAGATGACGGGACTGGGGGCATTCTGGCCAAGTTTGCCGATGATACAAAGATAGGTGGAGGGGCAGGTAGTATTGAGGAGGTGGGGAGGCTGCAGAAAGATTTAGACAGTTTAGGAGAATGGTCCAAGAAGTGGCTGATGAAATTCAACGTGGGCAAGTGCGAGGTCTTGCACTTTGGAAAAAAGAATAGAGGCATGGACTATTTTCTAAACGGTGACAAAATTCATAATGCTAAAGTGCAAAGGGACTTGGGAGTCCTAGTCCAGGATTCTCTAAAGGTAAACTTGCAGGTTGAGTCCGTAATTAAGAAAGCAAATGTAATGTTGTCATTTATCTCAAGAGGCTTGGAATATAAAAGCAGGGATGTACTTCTGAGGCTTTATAAAGCACTAGTTAGGCCCCATTTAGAATACTGTGAGCAATTTTGGGCCCCATACCTCAGGAAGGACATACTGGCACTGGAGCGGGTCCAGCGGAGATTCACACGGATGATCCCAGGAATGGTAGGTCTAACATACGATGAACGTCTGAGGATCGTGGGATTATATTCATTGGAGTTTAGGAGGTTGAGGGGAGATCTAATAGAAACGTACAAGATAATGAATGGCTTGGATAGGATGGACGTAGGGAAGTTGTTTCCATTAGCAGGGGAGACTAGGACGCGGGGGCACAGCCTTAGAATAAAAGGGAGTCACTTTAGAACCGAGATGAGGAGAAATTTCTTCAGCCAGAGAGTGGTAGGTCTGTGGAATTCATTGCCACAGAGGGCGGTGGAGGCCGGGACATTGAGTGTCTTTAAGACAGAAATTGATAAATTCTTGATTTCTCGAGGAATTAAGGGCTATGGGGAGAGAGCGGGTAAATGGAGTTGAAATCAACCATGATTGAATGGTGGAGTGGACTCGATGGGCCGAATGGCCTTACTTCCACTCCTATGTCTTATGGTCTTATAGAATAGACATAAATGGGTATTTTTCTGATTGGTGGGATGTGATGAGTGGTGTCTCACAGGGATCAGTACGGGAGACTCAACTTATTACCATTTATATAAATGACTTGGATGAAGATACTGAAGGTATTGTTGCTAAATTTGCAGATAACACTAAATTGTGAGGAATGCAAGACAGCCACATAGGGACATAGATAAGTTAAGTGAGTGGGCAAAGCCCTGGCAAATGGAGTATAATGTGGGAAAATGTGAAAATGCCCATTTTGTGAGGAAGAATAAAATAGGCATATTGTCCAAATGGTGAGTGACTTTCAGAGCTCTGAGACACAGAGGGACCTAGGTGTTATTGTACATTAATCACAAAAGGCTAGCATGCAGGTACAGCAAGTAGTTAGGAAAGCTAATAGACTGTTATTGTGAGGGGAATTGAATACAAACTGGGGAGGTTATGCTTCAGTTATACAGGGCATTGGTGAGACTGCATGTGGAGCACAGGGTACAGTATTGGTCTTTTTAAACAAATCCAATTGAGGGGCAATTTAGCATGGCCAATCCACATGCCCTTCACATCTTTGGGTTGTGGGGGCGACACCCATGCAGACACGGGGTTTCCCAAGATGGCTCCGGAGTATGGCGACTCTCTGTGAGCTCCTTCCCTCTGTCCCTTTCTTTTATTTCCGATCAGCGTTCTGACCTATTAAAACTATTTTCCTCTTATATAATTCCGCACCGTAACCAATCTGTTTTGTCGATGTACCATTTGTCATTGTTCCTGTTGATTATTCTTGTGTCTACTATGTACATACTGTGTACGTTCCTCGGCCGCAGAAAAATACTTTTCACTGTACTTCAGTACAAGTGACAATAAATCACATCAAATCAAAATCAAATCAAAATCATATATATATATATATATATGATGGAAATTTCAGGAGGATCAATAATAAGGAATATTTATTCCAGCCATGAAATTTTTTCCCCCACTATCCAGTGTAACCATTTTGGATGCGGATGGAAAACAGTTACATAGATGTTTGTCAGCACAAATTGTAAATGGATAAAGTCTATATCCGGACCAGTTGTGCAAAAGTCTGCACCGTACAAGATCAGTCTTATACTGCCTTATATTAGTATGAAATTCAAACATTTGATTAAGTTGTCAACATAACTGCTACTTTGTGACGGTTTCTTTCACTAATTCGCACGAATGGTTCAAACCACTAGTTTATTAACGCTAAAATTATGACATAAATGAAAGAGGGTGCAATAGGTCCATATCTACCTTATTTAGAGGCTTGAGATTTACATATTTAAACAGTAATGGGAGTACTTGGATTCTGCTGGCCTGTAAGTTTTAACTAGTGTGGTATCAGTGTCGATCCTATACCCAAACTTCCTCAAGTAACAATATAAAAAGCTGACAAAAACCATCTATAGATGGCATCAAATCAATTGAAGGAGCATTTACGCATCCTGTGCTTGTAAAATTAAAAGAACATTCAGCATGGAATAGTTTTATTTCCATCTACTGAACTTCAATTTTACAAAACCAGAGAAGAACAACACCTCCAAATGCATCACTTTCACCTTTTATTTTGAAATTGTATGAGCAGATTGTTCATCATGATCAAGGTGAGAAATGGTGATTTAATTGCTGGCTGTGCACTCTTCCATCTTTGGTTTTTGGCATAAACGATCGGCAAACATTCCCAAAGTCAGGTAGAGCAGATTTGATTCTGAGCACAGTTCCCTGCAATGACCCATACTTCTCACTCCGAGCAACAATCTGCACCTTGTAAATAAATGTTTAAGCATATGGTTGATGCATCACTTGCTGAACCAGGGTTGAAGCATAATTTTGGCTTCAAGTTCTGACTTGCTGTTTGGTACGTTAAAGTAAACTTTAAAGTCTCCCGGCCAGCCAGCAAATGCTATAATCAAATTCATGACGCATCTATTTATGTTACAATCACATCCTGTTAAATCATCTAAGAAAAACGGCAGTGAATGTAATCATTGAAAGCTACATTCTGTTGTGCTATTGACATTACTTTCACCATTTCTGATACCACTCAAACTTATTGCATGCATTAGATAGGTTAGTATCAACAATTCGCTTGTCTGTCAGTAGACTGGATAACGTGTGAATCTCTTCCCACTCTTGGGGCAGGTAAATGACCTCTCCCCAGTGTGAATTCGCTAGTGTGTCAGCAGGCTGGATGACTGAATCTCTTCCCACACTGGCATCACGTAAATGACCTCTCCCCAGTGTGAATTTGCTGGTGTGTCAGCAGGCTGGATGACTGAATGAATGTCTTCCCACACTGGGAGCATGTGAACAGCCTCTTCCCAGTGTGAATTCGCTGGTGTACAGTGAGGTCAGATGATGTCTTGAACCCAGTCGCACAGTAAGAGCACCTGCTCATAAAACCATCCCCTGCAGGTTCCACTCCAAGGGACGCACTGTCCGAACTTGTCTGACATCCAGTATTGGAGGAGCAGAAATTTCCTCTTTAAATATTGAGAAGACTAAACCCTTCAGCCACTAATTCCATCCCTGTCCCTGCCAAATGACTGAGGCAGAAGCAGCCTGTTCACAATCCTGGTGAAATATGTCACCCCTGAAGAGCTTCCAAACACATATCCACACCATCATAAAGATCACCTATTTCCACCTCAATAACACAGCCTGACTCCGTCTTAGTGTCTTCTTATCTGTTACGGAAACCATCATTCATTTTTTTGTTACCTCTCGACCAATTTTTTCTAACGCATTCCCAGTCAGCCCTCAATGTTAAACAACCCCTTCTATCCCATCGAAAACTCTGCTACCCATGTGTTTACTCACAACAAGTATTGTTTACCCATCCCCTGTGCTCACTGATCTACAAATGATTCCCTTTCAGAAGCACCGAAAGTTGACATTTCTCATTCTTCTATTGCTATAGATCATCCTGATCTCTGTAATCTGCAGCCCCACCCCCACACAACTCCTCCCCACCTCTTGAAGATCTCTGCCCTCATTTAATTCCGGCCAGTGCAGCATTCCTGATTTTTCTGACGCTCATTTCTGGTCTTTTATCATTTGGCTGGGCCATAAGCTCTGAAGTTTCCTCCTTAAAACTCTGCGACTCTATAACTTACCTTCCTCTAGTTAGATTCTCCTCAAAAGCTAACATCTCCTGTGGCTCAATGTCAATTGTTATTTTGTAAAGTTTCTCTGAAAAGTCTGAAAGTTTTATTCTGGTCAAGGCACAATACGAATTATTGTCACAGCCCTGGACATATATCATTGCTCTGCCTTATAAATATTCAGAGTCAAACAGTTTGATGGACATTCTGACACGAAGAAACATTTTTTTAAAATTTGCCCCCAACCATGATGGTGACTGCGCCTGCGCTCTGCTGCTACTGCTGCCCCAATAAAGATGGCGGGCGCGCATGTGCACTGCTGCGAGTACCCAATTTAAAAGGAGCGTGCGCATGCGCATTGCTGTCACTGCGCAACAAAGATGGCGGCCGCTTTGTCCTGTCAGAACGCTGCAGTCCGCGCTCAGGTCACCGGGTAGCGGTAGGGTATTTTTGCAGGTTTCCTGTTTCTATAACATGTTTATAAAGTGTGTCCAACGATCCGGCTGATCTGTCCGACCTGCCATTCCCACCCTTTACGGATTGTGGATCCGAGAAAGAACCTTCATGTCGCCATTAATCAGACCGCGCATGCGTCACTGAGCCCAGTCCCGCCCCCTCATTCACTCTGATTGGCTGGAGGACCAGCCGCTCCCTTCATGGGTTGAATGAAGGTCAAGGCAATAGTTAAACAAAGAACAAAAATACCACAGCACAGGAACAGGCCCTTCGGCCCTCCCAGCCTGCGCCGATCCAGATCCTTTATCTAAAACTGTCGCCTATTTTCCAAGGATCTACTTCCCTCTGTCCCCGCCTGTTCATATATCTGTCTAGATCAGGGGTGGGCAAACTACAGCCCACGCGCCGCATGCAGCCCGCCAAAGGTCTTTATACGGCCCATCAAGATCAAGTCATAAAAAACAAAAAAAAGATTTTTTTTTAAATTTAAGGTTAATGGGGGGGGCTGTTGGGTTACTGGTATAGGGTGGATACATTGACTTGAGTAGGGTGATCATTGCTTGGCACAACATGTGTTTCATGTGAAGTTTCTACTTTAAAATATTAATTAATAAAAATTAATTGCTTTTTTTTCTTTAAAAACCTTTTATTTTGGCTATTTTAAATATTAATTATTTTACTTAATATACTGTGCGGCCCTTTAAAATTGTGAATTTCTGAATGTGGCCCTTGCACGGAAAAGTTTGCCCACCCCTGGTCTAGATGCACCTTAAACGATGCTATCGTACCGGCCTCTACCACCTCTGCTGGCAAAGCGTTCCAGGCACCCACCACCCTCTGCGTAAAAACACTTCCCACGCACGTCTCCCTTAAACTTTCCCCCTCTCACCTTAAAATCGTGACCCAAAGAGTTGGATTATTGAAAGACTTGATGGATACCATTTTTCGGGTTGCAGGATAAAACATGACATAATTCACTCCCCACCCCCTTGAGCTGCCTTTGAACTTCATCGAAGCCTCGACACTTTGTTTGTGTTGCTGCTGAAAAGTCCTGAATCCTCCCTCCCTTCTGGAGCCAGGTGCCACCTCACCGTACCCGTCTCCAGGTCCTTCTGGCGATCTTTCATGTTGTGGAAGTGAATGATAACAGGCCTGGGATGAAAACTATCCCTGAGCCTCAGAGACAGGATATAATGTATCCTTTCTCATTTGAAACACCCAGGTTTCACATCCAGCTTGAGAAAACATGGCAGCCGGTCCTCGAAGAACCTAATGGGAGCCTTACCCTTCACACCTTCTGACAGGCTGACCTCTCGGATTTTCTTTCTCCGACTCTCAGTTCTCCAAGTCCTCCAGGACCTCCGACATGGCACTCGGCTGGTTTCCAAAGGATTGAATCCTTGCCTCTGTCGAGGAGGCATCTTGCTCCGGATCATCGAGCCTCGTCATGGCATTTTGTAGCTGTGCTTCATGAGCTCACAGATATTGAGCTAGGACACTCAGCCTCTGGTCAATAACATGGATAATGTTGGCAGTCATCATTTTCGGCGCCTCCCAGAGAGCCCCAGAGAGCGCAGGGTCGAGAGACCTCCTGAGGGTCAGGTTGCCATGTTGTAAAAGCGGCTCCATCCCCGCTGAGTCTACCTGCGCTGCTTTATCAATGATTTCTTGACTTTTTCTGGCATAATCCTACCAGACCAAACCTCCGATGTCTTCCAGGGATATCATAACAAATATTAATTCAAAGATTATGTAGATGAGTGCGAGGCAATCAGGGTAAGTGATGAATTATATTTGTGTGGTGCCAGAACCTGGATGTCGAGGGTTATGGGAAACTGGCAGATAAATAGAGAGAAAGCTGAGATGAGGTATTTCTGTCCTGTACTGACAGGCATAAATTTTGTTAAATGTTTTCACAGGATACTAGATGAGGAGGAATTACAGACAGAAATCTCAAACGTCACGTCTCGATCTGATAGTCACTGGATTCCCTGGAACCTGAATATCGTCAGCCTTTCAATCTAGAAGGAGAAATGTTTGCCTGAACTGTCAGCTAAAGATTTAAAACATCCGTGTGACTGAAAAAGCACCGAGATACACACACACACACCCGAGTGAGAGTGTTCCACTGAACATACTGTGGAAAGAGCTTTAACCAGTTACACAGCCTGAAAAATATAACATTCACAGCGGGGAGAGACCATACCCGTGTCGTGTCTGTGGAAGAGGCTTCAACTGATTGTCCAGCCTGGAGACACACGAGAAGACCCAAAACATGGAGAAACCGTGGAAATGTGGGGACTGTGAGAAGGGATTCCGAGCCCCATCAGAGCTGGAAACTCATCGACGCATTCACACTGGGGAGAGGCCGTTCTCCTGCTCCCAGTGTGGGAAAGGATTCACTGAAGTATACACCCTGCAGACACACCAGCGAGTTCACACTGGGGAGAGGCCATTCACCTGCTCTCAGTGTGGGAAAGGATTTTGTGATTCGTCTCGCCTATTGAGACACCAGCGAATTCACACTGGGGAGAGGCCATTCACCTGCTCTCAGTGTGGGAAAGGATTTAATCAATTATCCACCCTACAGAAACACCAACGAGTTCACACCGGGGAGAGGCCGTTCTCCTGCCAGTGTGGGAAAGAATTTACTGAAGTATACAGTCTGCAGTCACACCAGCGAGTTCACACCGGGGAGAGGCCATTCACCTGCTCTCAGTGTGGGAAAGGATTTTGTGATTCGTCCCGCCTATTGAGACACCAGCGAATTCACACAGGGGAGAGGCCATTTACCTGTTCTCAGTGTGGGAAAGGATTTACTCAATCATCCCACCTGCAGAGGCACCAGCGAGCTCACACTGGGGAGAGGCCATTCACCTGCTCTCAGTGTGGGAAGGGATTCTCTCAGTTATCTCACCTGCAGTCACACCAGCGAGTTCACTCCGGGGAGAGGCCATTCACCTGCTCTCAATGTGGGAAAGGATTTTGTGATTCATCTCGCCTGTTGAGACACCAGTTAATTCACACAGGGGAGAGGCCATTCACCTGCCCTCAGTGTGGGAAAGGATTTACTGAACTGTGCAGTTTGGAGAAACACCAGCGAGTTCACACTGGCGAGAGGCCATTCACCTGCTCGCAGTGTGGGAAGGGATTCATTCAGTTATCTCACCTTCGGAGACACCAGCGAGTTCACACTGGGGAGAGGCCATTCACCTGCTCTCAGTGTGGGAAGGGATTCACTCGGTTATCTCACCTGCGGAGACATCAGCTAGTTCACACTGGGGAGAGGCTGCTCTCAGTGTGGGAAGGGATTCACTCGGTTATCCAACCTGCGGACACACCAGCGAGTTCACACTGGGGAGGGGCCGTCCACTTCTTAATGTGAGACAGGATTGCATGTTTCACCACACCTGCTGTGACACCAACAATTTCACAATCGATTACAGAGGTTGGATTCTGCTGTTATTGTTTCTGCTCTACATCCAGGACTGCATTTTGTTCATTCTGACAGGTGGTCAGTGGGGATGGTCGGAGGGTTTCTTTCTGCTGGACTGATCTCACCACTTTGCCTCCAGTGGGCTGATGCTCTCTGAGCCTTGTTGCTAATACCTGGCTTCAAATTTCACAAGGATCACAGAGTGAAAGGGTGTTTGGAAGTTAGAAGATGTTTAGTTTCCATTTCTGTTTCACACCCCACAAAGCCATGTTGCCATGGAGATGGGCCCTGGTGGTTACATGGTTCTTTTGTTTAATTTATGTGGGTGTTCCTCACACAAGAAACCTATCAGGGTATGAGGGGCAAGTTGTCTGAGGTAGACTGGGAAACTGATTGGTACAGGGAATACCTAATATTTAAGGAATTATTACATATTTATCAAGGGGTCGGTCAGCTCAGTTGGCTGGACCGCTGTTTCGTGTTGCAGAGCAAAGCCAACAGTGAGGATTCAACTCCCGTACTGGTTGACTCTATTCATGAAGGCCCCACGTTCTCAAACAGGCCCCTTGCCTGAGGTGGCTGACCCTCAGGTTAAATCACCTCCAGTCAGTTCTCTCTCTGTCAAAGGGGAGAGAAGCCTATGGCCCTCTGGGATTTTTGCGACTTTTATTTCACATTATTATGGGCCAGGGATTAGCGAACACCAAAGTTTGTTTTTCCTCTGGAAGGTAACTCAACAATTTATCCCAATTTTTAAGAACATCCTCATTTTACAATTTAATTTGAGGCAGCATGGTGGTTAGCACAAATGCTTCACAGCTCCAGGGTCCCAGGTTCGATTCCCGGCTGCGTCACTGTCTGTGTGGAGTCTGCACGTCCTCCCCGTGTGTGCGTGGGTTTCCTCCGGGTGCTCCGGTTTCCTCCCACAGTCCAAAGATGTGCGGGTTAGGTGGATTGGCCATGCTAAATTGCCCGTAGTGTCCTAAAAAAAGTAAGATTAAGGGGGGGTTGTTGGGTTACGGGTATAGGGTGGATACGTGGGTTTGAGTAGGGTGATCATTGCTCGGCACAACATCTAGGGCCGAAGGGCCTGTTCTGTGCTGTACTGTTCTATGTTCTATGTCAAATTCAAAGTCATCTGGATTTGGTTCGTCACTTTGAGTTAAAATTATTAACACCTCCTCCTTTCCCTCTCCCCTTTCGAAGTACCTATTAAGCATATTCACATGACACACTCGGTGAGTTTTCTTTCTATCTGGCATTCTTACCACATAATTCACCTCACTTAATTTCCTTTCAATCTGATAAGGTCTACAAAACCTTGCTTTTAAAGGTTCACCTACCATTGGTAATAACACTAAAACTTTATCTCCACTGGCAAAACTACAAACTTTTGCTTTCTTGTCCGCTACCCATTTCATCACATTTTGTGCAACTTTGAAATGTTGTTTATCCAATTCCCCTGCTCTATTTAATCGTTCCCTAAAATTTGACACGTAATCCAATAGTGTAAGTTCCGACTGCTCACTCACCAAATTTTCCTTTATCAATTTAAGTGGTCCTCTTACCTCATGACCAAAAATTAGTTCAAAAGGACTGAATTTGGTTGACTCATAGGTGCATCCCTAATTGCAAACAGTACGAATGGAACTCCTTTGTCCCAATCCTCTGGATAATTGTGACAATAAGCCCTCAACATTGTCTTTAATGCCTGATGCCACCTTTCTAATGCTCCCTGCGATTCTGGATGGTACGCAGTTGATTTAAATTGTTTTATTCCTAAACAAGCCATAACTTCTTTGAATAACCTTGAGGCTGCGCTCCCCGCGAAGGGGGTGAGTGACAGGGTGCTCTCGGGGGTCTGGGTCGGGGAGGGGAAGATATCCGATATCTACAAGCTTATGCAGGAGAAGGAAGAGGCGTCAGTAGAGGAGCTGAAAACGAAGTGGGAGGGGGAACTGGGGGAACAGATCGAAGACGGGACATGGGATGATGCCCTGGAGAGGGTAAATTCTTCCTCCTCGTGTGCGCGGCTTAGCCTCATCCAATTCAAGGTGCTGCATAGGGCCCACATGACTGGGACGAGGATGAATAGGTTCTTTGGGGGTGAAGATAGGTGTGCCAGGTGCTCGGGGAGTCCAGCGAACCATGCCCATATGTTCTGGGCATGCCCGGCATTGGAGGAGTTCTGGAAGGGGGTGGCGAGGACGGTGTCAAGGGTGGTGGGATCCAGGGTCAAGCCAGGATGGGGACTCGCGATCTTTGGGGTTGGGGTAGAGCCGGGAGTGCAGGAGGCGAAAGAGGCCGGTGTGCTGGCCTTTGCGTCCCTAGTAGCCCGGCGAAGGATTTTGCTACAGTGGAAGGACGCGAGGCCCCCAAGCGTGGAGACCTGGATCAATGACATGGCGGGCTTTATTAAGCTTGAGAAGGTTAAATTCGCCCTGAGAGGATCGGTGCAAGGGTTCTTTAAACGGTGGCAACCTTTCCTCGACTTTCTGGCTCAACGATAGGGTACTGGGACAGTAGCAGCAGCAACCCGGGGGGGGGGGGGGGGGGGTGGCGTTGATTATGTTAGCTTATTTTATTTAAATTTGATTTATCTAATTTTAATTTATGGTTAAGTTCTCTTGTTTGGGGGGGGGGGGGGTGGGGGAATGTGATACATGTGATGTTACGGTATGGGGGGAATTGTGGGTGTTATGGGGCTGTTAGTTGCATATTACTGCTTTTTGCTATACTTTTTGTTATATTTTCTGCAAAAAATTCCAATAAAAAAAATTTAAAAAAAAAAAAAAAATAACCTTGAGGTAAAATTTGATCCTTAATCCGATAGTATTTCTGTGGGTAGTCCATATTGAGTAAAGAATTTAAGTAATTCCTCCACAATCTTTCTAGCTGTAATATTGTGTACTGGAACTGCCCCAGGCAACGTAATAGACACATCCATTATAGTTAAAAGATATTGATTCCCACTTTTCATTTTAGGAAGCGGTCCTACGCAATCAATTAAGACTTGTAAAAATGTTCCTCAAATGCTGGAATGGGTATTAAGGGCGCTGGTTTTATCACTGCTTGAGGTTTCTCTATCAATTGGCATGTGTGACATGATCAATAAAATTTAACTTAATCTTTCTGCAGTCCAGGCCAATGATAATGTTTTTGAATTTTAGCTTGAGTTTTCCTTACTCCCGAATAACCTCCCACTAGTACCTCATGTGCTACTCACAACATCTTCTTTCTATATCCTACCGGCAATACCATTTGATGAAGTTCTGCCCACTTTTCATCCGCCTGCATATGTAAACGGTCTCCATTTTCTTATCAAGACATAGTTTTTACGGTAATAACATTCTGGTATACACTCAGATTCCCCTTCCGTGTATGCTTTCTGATATGTCCGTTTTATTTCTTTATCTTTCTGTTGTAACTCCGCCAATTTTCCTCAGCTAAAAATATCCGCCTCATCCTCCACCTGTTCTGTTCTTTTCCAACCATCTGATCAAAAATCGTTTCTGGCAATTGCACTTCAACTTCATCTTCACTCTTTGATTTCTCCTCTTGTCTTAACCTGTGACTTTGTGACCTTGTTACTACACAATCCAGAAAAATCCCAGGATATTCGTCCTTCAACACTTCAGTTGTCTAATTTTCCACTGGCTTATCAACCACAGTAGGCATCACTCCCACCTCCAATCCAGCTATATCATTACCCAAGATAAACTGTATTCCTGGACAAGATAGTTTCTCTTGCTCTTACTACCACATCACCATTCTTCACTGGACTTTCCAACCTTACCTTATATAATGGAACACTACTCTTTGGGGCAGCACGGTAGCATGGTGGTTAGCATAAATGCTTCACAGCTCCAGGGTCCCAGGTTCGGTTCCTGGCTGGGTCACTGTCTGTGCGGAGTCTGCACGTCCTCCCCGTGTGTGCGTTGGTTTCCTCCGGGTGCTCCGGTTTCCTCCCACAGTCCAAAGATGTGCGGGTTAGGTGGATTGGCCATGCTAAATTGCCCGTAGTGTCCTAAAAAGTAAGGTTAAGGGGGGGGAGGGTTGTTGGGTTACGGGTATAGGGTGGATACGTGGGTTTGAGTAGGGTGATCATTGCTCGGCACAACATCGAGGGCCGAAGGGCCTGTTCTGTGCTGTACTGTTCTATGTTCTTCTCACCCTGAATTCCACATATTAGCACCATTTCTGGCAATATTCTTCCCAAACTACATAATTCCTCATCTCTGACATTAAAGATTGACTAGCTCCCATAGCTCTTAAAATCGTGACTTCTTTACCTGCTCCTCCTGATACACATGAGTAAAATTTAGCCACACAAGTAAATTTTTTAAAGAGATCTGGCACCTTCTTATCAGTCACCTCTTGATCAGGCTGTACAATCTTTTGCACCTCCTTCGCTTCACTTGGGCTTTCCTTTACCACTTTAACGAACCCCACTGTCTTATCCTGCTTTACCACATCAGCCTTCCCCATGCTTTTCTTCAACCACCAACACTGTGACTTGACATGGCCTAGTTTATTACAGTGAAAATATTTGAAACTTTTCATTTCCCTTCCACCCTCCTGGATTTCCTTTTTAATCTGAAGTACACTCTCATTATCTCCCATCAGACCTCCTTTACCTCTACCACTTGAGTATTTCTCTTTTCCCCAGTTTCTGACCCTCACAGGCTGAAACTCATGTCAGAAACCAAGCTTTGATTTATTAACAAATTCATAATCATCTGCCATTTCTGATGCTAACCTCGCAGTTTTAACCCTCTGCTCTTCCACATGAGTTCTCACTACATCAGGAATTGAATTTTTCAACTTCTCAAAAAGTATAATTTCACTAAGAGCTTCATATGTTTGGTCTATTTTCATCCACCTATCAAAATTACACTGATCAATTCAAATTCCATGTATGTTTGACCAGGTTCTTTCCTTAAATTTCTAAACCTTTGCAGGCTGCAGGCACTAGTTCATATGCACCCAAGATGGATTTTTTCACCTCCTCATACGTCCCAGATACCTCCTCTGATAGTGATGCAAACATTTCACTGGCCATACCTACCAGCTTTGTTTGAATCAGTAATACCCACATGTCCTGTGACCTTGTCATTTGTTCAGTCACCTTCTGAAATGAAATGAAAAAGGCTTCAATCTGTTTCTCATCAAATCTTGGCAATGCTTGGTCATATTTAAATAGCTAACCACCAAGCCTTTGACTAAGACGCTCGTTCTCTTTATCCTCATCACCATCCTCCAACTGTATGTTTCCCTTTACATCCGCCAATTTTAACTGACTCATGTTTCATGGTCATTTTCTGAAGTTCAAACACTCTCGTTTTCCTTTTCCTCTCCTTTTCTTTTCCCTCACTGTCTTTGAGTTCATTCAGCCAACCCAATCACAAAAGATAGACAAAAGATAGACTAGCCCTCAGTTTATTATGGGTCAGGGTTTAGAGAACACCAAAGTATACCATTGAGTTCACCTGACCCACAACTTTAAATAGATTTTAGCTATGGGGAGCACAAGGGCCCTCTTTACAGGTGTGATGTGACAGAGAGCTAAAGTATGTTTAAACAAAAACTATGTTTATTCTATGAATCCAGTTAACATTTTATAAACACACAGTAAACAGTTTATCAACTACCAATGCTGACCCCCACAAAAGATACAGTATTCTATAGATAACCCTTGATAACTTTCCAAACAACATCCACAAGTTAAACCCTTTTAAAATAAAGACAGCAGGTTTAAATTCTCTACAGAAACTTTGAAACAATCAAGTGATGCTTAGATTGCTGAGAGAGATCTTAACATCTTCTTGCTGTGAATGAAGCTCTTCACCTCTGAAACAAAACCAAAAACATACTGCAGCTGCCAGCCCAAAAGCAAAAGTGAAAGACAGACAGCCCAGCTCCACCCACACACTGACATCACTTCAGCTATTTGATAAACACCCATTTGTTAAAGGTACATCCACCTGACAGCATGTATACAACAAATATAGATTCCTTCAAGGAACAAAAGTCCAACAGGAAAAGTGTAACCGTGGAGAACAAGAAAAGTTAAAGATTCATGAGATCCATTAGAATTCAGCAAAAGAGGACCAAGAAACTGATGAGAGCAAACTGGCGAGAAACATAAAATCCAACTGGAAAAGCTTCCACAGGAATGTGAAAAGGAAAAGATTAGCAAAGACCAATGTGGGTCCATTCCAGGCAGAGACAGGAGAGTTTATAATGGGGAGTAAGGAAATGGCAGAGAAACTGAACAATGTGAGTCTGACTCCACAGAGGAAGATACAGAAATTGTCCCCAAAACACCAGAGAACCAAGGGACCGACAGAGATTAGTATTGGTGAAAATGTCGTACTGGAGAAATTAATGGGGCTGAAAGTTAATAAAACCCCAAAAGCTGATGATCTACATCCCAGAGTGTTGAACGAGGTGGCTCATTATAAATTCTCCTGACTCCATCTGGAATGGACAAATCTTTGTTTTAGCCAAACGTTTCCTTTTTATGTAGCCATAGAAACTTTTCCAATCCATTTTTATGTATTGTGCCAGTTCACATTCTATTCTGTGGCCGCCTAAAATGGTGTCCAGCAAGGCATGCTGGGAAAAGTGGTCAGGTTTTATGGACAGGCAGATTGCAGAACAGATCAAACAAAGTTGCAGCAAAAGGGTTTGCAGACTTCAAAAGATTTTACAGGTTTATGCAAATAACATAAGCAAATGGCCATCTCCAGGCCATCCCAGGAACAATAGAATTGTCCTGTCATTCACGCTTCTTTACCAGACACAGCGGCACCTAAATTCCTTTGGAAAGCCTACCTGCCCCGAACACTTCCAGGCATGGTCACTGAGTGCCCACCCCAAAATTGACGTGGCAGCCCCTGATTGGACTGGATCGATCAGGCTGATTGATCCATGATCAATTGATTGACAAATGACCAAGAGACCGCCCTCCAAAGGGGAGGAAATTGAAGCAGGTTTAAAAGGTTCTGCACAACTTTAGAATCTCTCTGCAGCAATAACCAACAACGGTGACTTCCACTGGTCGGCGAAGTAGACCATCACCCGACCAACTGAAGGAGGACCAGAGCCAGGGACAGACCAGACCAAGGACTGAACATTGAGGACTACAAGATTTGGGATACAGATAAAGGCGAATATCTGTCTGGGACTTGCTAGTCACTTTGAAGTTAAGTTAAGGTCTTGTGCATAATAGCTTTGTCGTTTGACTTAAGTGTGTGTGTGTGTGTGATCAATTTACAGTAACAATTGTGTGATGGTGAATAAATATTGAACCATTGTATGAAACAGTTTCACAGTCATTTGTCCGCAGTATATGGGTTAAGATACACTGTGATTTAGGCAGGCACAACATTGGCATCACCAGATGGGACGCGATTAGAACATAGAACAGTACAGCACAGAACAGGCCCTTCGGCCCTCAATGTTGTGCCGAGCCATGATCACCCCACTCAAACCCACGTATCCACCCTATACCCGCAACCCAACAACCCCTCTCCCCTCCTCCCCCCCTCTCCCCTCCTAACCTTACTTTTTTATTAGGACACTACGGGCAATTTAGCATGGCCAGTCCACCTAACCCGCACATCTTTGGACTGTGGGAGGAAACCGGAGCACCCGGAGGAAACCCACGCACACAGGGGGAGGACGTGCAGACTCCACACAGACAGTGACCCAGCCGGGAATCGAACCTGGGACCCTGGAGCTGTGAAGCATTTATGCTAACCACCATGCTACCCTGCTGCCCCTAGTAACAATTGTAACAATTGTTGCTCCGAAAAATCCCACAAACCTAATTAATAATCAGAAACCACAGGTATATATTCCGTGATGGACAAATCGCTAATTTCGGGTTGTACTAACTGCATGCATTATTAACAGGGAAAACAGGGTACATTCTGTTACTTTGTACTCAAACTCAGAGGGATTAGGACAGGAAAATAGCCCATAAGCCGTACCCCTAGTCCAATCGACTCCCGACACCTTCCCTATGGCCAGAGATGAGCGACCGGAGTTCGCAGGTAGCAAAGTGTCCCATATAGGAGAAAATTTGAAAATATATAAAGAGGAAAGGATGGTCCCTATGGGCAGAATTTTGTGAGAATACAGAGACAGGCCCCGGAGCAATAGGACAAGCCTGTTGGGAGGACCTGAATAAAGCACCCGGAAAGCGTGCGCTCAAGTATGAGAAAGCGATAGCGGTAGTGTGCTGCTTGGCGCAACTAGTAGGAACCGAGGAGGTCCTAAAGACCGTCCGCGGACAGCTCGCGGAGAGTCAGGAGGAGATGAAGACATTAAAAAAAGGAAAGTCGGGAGGAGATTAAACATTAAAAGAGGAGAGTCCGGAGGAATTTTTTTTAAAAAAGCAATTGGCAGGAGGAAGTAAAGAAATTGAAAGGCGACAGGCAGAAAGAGTTCACAAAATTAAAGGCACAGTAACAAGTCTTACAACACCAGGCTAAAGTCCAACAGGTTTGATTCAAACACGAGCTTTCGGAACGCAGCTCCTTCCTCAGGTGAATGGCGAGGTATGTTCCAGAAACATTTATATAGACAAAGTCAGAGATGCTGGACAATGCTTGGAATGCAGGCATTTGCAGGTAATCAAATCATTACAGATCCAGGGAGAGGGATAATCACAGGTTAAAGAGGTGTAAATTGTCTCAAGCCCGAACAGTTGGTAGGATTTTGCAAGTCCAGGCCAGATGGTGGGGGGTGGATGTAATGTGACAGGAATCCAAGTTCCCTGTTGAGGCCGCACTCATGCGTGCAGAACTTAGCTATAAGTTTTTGCTCGGCAATTCTGCGTTGTCGCATGTCCTGAAGACCGCTGTTCTGGAAAATACAGAATGTGTCATTTGAAACATAGAGGTCTGCCAACATCTGATCGAGGAGAGTGCAGGGAAAGATCCCACAAGAGGTTGGTGGCAGCTGAAGGGCACAGAAACTGTGGGCAGCAATTTCAGTCTATCAGAATGGTTATTACAACCTGCAGCAGGAGAAAGGCAACAGAAAAAAGTTTTAAAAAATCTCTTTGTGTTGTTGGAAAATTGTGATGGACTGCCCCTTTAAGACCCGAAGTCCGATCCTTATCAGAGGTCCCGATCAGAACAGCTGAAACAAAGAAACCAGCGTGGACTTCAGACTCCTCCCCTTTTTCTCCCCACGAGGCAAGAAGCAAGAACAAAGACACCAGCAGCAGAACACCAGCGGCACCCGAAGAAGCAAGAAGGACAGCAAGAGCCACAGCAGCCGGAAAAGAGAAAACTGCACCAGGAGAGATGACCAGGAGGCTTGAAAGTGAAAGAGAGAGAGAGAGAGTCTGAAGGCCTCACCAACCAACCAGACAACATCAAAAAGTAAATAATGTTTTAATTTAATGAGATAAAAAGAGTATGTTAATAATAAAATAATTTAACCTGAAAAAGTGGTTATTAGCTTACTTCACTTCCTTAAGAACGCAGGACCCTGGACATCAATGCCATTAAGGGGTAAGTAAGTAAAATTCTTCAGTGAAGGTAGGAGTTATACCGGGGGATAACTTGAAAGGAGAGTTTGACCCGATTAGCACTCTCAGAGGCCTGTACTGGAGTCAGGGAGGTAGTTCCCTGTTCGCGGTTTTTAGAATATTGGCCCGTAAGGTTCTTTGGTATAAAGGGAATTCTAAAACATATAGGTGAATTTAAAAAACATGGCGCCCAGCGTGGAGGCCTAGAATATTAGAAGTTTCTAGGTAAAGCGAGGCTAGAATATTAGAAGTTTCTAGTTAAGCGGAGTAGGGGCTAGAATATTAGAAGTTTCTAGTTCCCAAGAAAAGCCTAGAATATTAGAAGTTTCTAGGTAAAGCGAGGCTAGAATATTAGAAGTTTCTAGGTAAAGCGAGGCTAGAATATTAGAAGTTTCTAGGTAAAGCGAGGCTAGAATATTAGAAGTTTCTAGTTAAGCAGAGTAGGGGCTAAAGAATAAATCATCCTCAGAGTAAGGCGGATTGTGCGGACATTTTCTGGAAAATAGGGACGCTTATATTCAGAAACCAATAATCAATCGACCCTTAACTAGAGCAGGAAGATAGTGCCTTGGTCAGCCTTGGATAGGGCCCAGAAAGGGTACTTATCCTTAATTTCAGAGTGCACCTGAAAGGGACAACCAGGAACAGAACTAAAAATCCGAAAATGGCAATTAGGGTAATTCTCATGCCCTGGGATACGGTCAAGAGAAATGTAGAAATGAAAAGGGAATGGAAGAAATTAAAAGAGCAAAAGAAATCCTGGACAGGAGATATGTATCCAGACGGAGATATCTCCCTCTTTGTTAGAGTGCCAAAAGCCCTGCAATATACAGATTCAGTCAGGGTCCTTAAAGCACTTTGTCAGTTTGCATTTGAAAAGCGAGCTGAATCACTAATCGTATTTGGACACAGACAGAAGCATGCAGCTGCTCAAGTGGGCAAAGTGTGTTCCAAACTGATTAAAATCATTGACGGAGTAAACAGGACAGAAATAATACAGATCCATAGTAAACACAAAATTAACTCTGAAGTGGTAGGCAAATATATAAAACAACTGCAGAAAAATGAACCATTAGAAATGGAAAGTGACGAGGAATCAGGCCTAGAATCAGATAGCCGAGAGAATTCGGACTCCTGTGAAAATTTCCCAACGGGATACAATTTTCCATACCCAGATCCAAGTCTGTTTCAGGAAGAAAATTGGCCTCAGCAATCTGCCACACATAAGAAAGAAGCGTTTATCGATCATTTCGTTGAACCACAAGAAAGTGAAGAGGAACAAGGCATAGTTGGGATTATGGCGCCTCCTGTGATGGGACAGGAAGAATTATCATCCTCATCCGAGAATGAGGAAATAGTCAAACCAAAGAGAGGAATAGGGAATAGAAAAAATTCTAAAACATTAGAAATAGGGGATTATAGCGATCACTGGAAACACCAACAACCTTCCACTTATCAACCAGTAAATAAGGATGTACCGTATTATATGTATAATCCAGAAGCAGAAATGGTACACCATAGAGATCAGGAAGGATGGGAAAGAGAGGTTACAGCTAGGGGACTTAAAATAGGAGAAATATTAGGCGGAAGTCAACAAATTGATTCTTCGAAATTACTAGAATTACCAAACGTTACCCCCAAAGCTAAAATTTGGCAAATGAGCAAAGGGTATGACAGTTTCGGAAGAGCCATGAGTAGGGTAAGGAACAGCACAGAAACACAAGGCCAGATAATAGCAGCACTAAGACCACAGGAAAGGATACAGAATCGTCCAAGACCCCAAAAAACTGCTCCTACTCCAATGGATAGGGCAAGTTATGCTCCATGAAATAGCCAGGTACCAAGTGCAAGGTTTGAAGAATATATAGAATCGGTGGAAGAGTTTGCACAACATGGTACCCCCTATTTTGAGGAAGAACCGGTACGACGACGGATACATTTCTCCGAATATAGGGACCCAGATAGAGGTGCCCCTTTGAGAACACCATGCCCCAGAAGTGAGAAAATAGTTCAGTCATTTACACCAGGTCCAGAGGAAGGACAGGGAGGCATGGTACCGTATAAAATAGTAGCAGCCGTAATGAAGACAGCAGGCCCAAAGAAACATGGGGAGAGTAGAATTGAGTATTCACAGAGGTTAAAACAGTTAGCGAAGAAAATGGGGGCATCAGGAGAATCCACCAAATTGATTGATTTACATACAGTGGGAGAAATAGTTACAGGCGAAGTCGCATATTTAATAAATGAGTTAGATTTGGGAAATGAGAGAGCTAATTTAATGAAAGAGATGACAGAGGCAGCATATGCAGGGGAACACCTCACACCATATATCGACCGAATATATGAGGTTAATAAGGAAGAGGGGGTCGATGTAGTCAGATTCCTGAGGGAATTAGGACCCAAGATTCCAGGAGGAAAAAGCCTCTCAATAATACTGTTAACGACCTCTAGAAGAGAAATAGGAAGAGAACTGGTTAAATTTGATTTGGCAGGCAAAGCATTTAAGGATAAACACACAAAAGGGGAACAAAAAAGAGCAGCTGCCCAAAATAATGTTTCAACACAAAATGCTCAGATTAGACCACCAAACCGACAGATACCTGACAAATCGGAACAAAATCCAGCACAACCAGCAATGCCACAACATGGGTATAATTTGCGGTCACAAGGGCCACCTCCACCACAAAATCTAGATTATTTACCAAGGGGACAATTCCTAGCCCTCAGTCGGGAGGAAAGAGACAGATTCATTGAGGATAGGAGAAGAAGAGCAGCTGGTCAGGGGAGGATTGAGCAAGGTAGATATCAACCACCAGAAGGGTATCCGGGACGCTCGCGAGGGGGATTCCGAGGAGGAGGCAGAGGAGGCCCCGGTATATATGGACAGGATTCGGCTTCTCCCCTTAAACAGGCTATACAAAATCTAACAACAGAAACAGACAAAGGAGAATTAGTAGTAGTATACAAGGGGGAAAGATGTATAGTGGACACAGGGGCTGAGATATCAATGATAAGGGAAGAAGCTGGAAATCCGACAGGAAAGAAATACATAGTAGAAGGAGCATTAGGGAATAAGGATATTAGACCAGAAGTTAGATTGGGAGAATTACTGGCAATATCAGGAACTGATAATCTGATGGCAGGGAAAGATTTAATAAAAATAGATACTGGAAAAATAAGGATATTAAAACCAATTGATAACATGGAGGAAATAAGGAAACAGAAAGAGAAAAGTATTTTAAATGACGAAGCTTGGAAGAAGATGGAAGAAGTACTGATGGGAGCAAACCTAGCGATAGGTAAGAATGACACAGGTTTGCTTAGCCAGCAATTTCAACACACAATTCACGGGGGACAACACAGACCTCAAAAACAGTATCCTTTGCCTAGAGGAGCTAAGAGCGAGCTGGAGATAATAATCAAGGAATTGGAGCAGCAGGGGATTATTCAAGGGGTCACATATGCCTCAACAAATAGTCCACTTCAGGTAGTAAGAAAACCAGATGGTACATTTAGAATGGTAACAAATTACAAAGCTTTAAATAAAGTCACAAAGAAGGACAAGAGATATTTAATAAATCCACAAGCTACCTTAGAGCAAGTCGCGGGAAAAACTTACTTAACTAGTATAGATTTGGCGAATGGATTCTGGAGTGTTCCATTAGACCCAGACAGCAGGGAGAAAACAGCATTCACCTTTGGAACTAAGCATTATGTATATTGTAGACTTCCACAGGGATATGTTAATTCTCCAAATCACTTTCAGGCAATAATCAGGGAGCTGATTCAAGATGATTTGGCCTTAGTATATATCGATGATATATTAATTGGAGATGACGATCAGGACATACATGTGGAAAGAGTGGCCAGGATCATTAAGACACTTGGTGAAGCAGGCTTTAAAATAGGGCTAAAGAAATGTCAAATTGGGAGAAGCGAAGTCAACTATTTGGGTTATTCAGTATCGAAGGAAGGTAGAGAGGCCAGTATTGAAATGAGGAAGAAGATAGCTGAAATTACTGCGCCGGTTTCGAAAAAAGGGGTTCAAAAAATAATGGGAATGTTGGGATATCTAAGGCCAGTAGTGAAGGACTTCAGTCTCTATGCTAAAGCCATTTATCAAACCTTGAAAGGGGATTTTATTTGGACCCGCGAGGCCCAGAGAGGGTTAGATCAGTTAAAGGCAGCAATTGCGATATCGGGGTCATTAGTTGGGAGACAAGAAGAGGATGATTTAAGCATTAAATTAGACATATATAAAAATGGATATGGTATGGTACTTGCTAATCTTAGCAATCAGACACCTATCAAACATCTGACAGGAAACTGGTCGAGAGCTGAACAAAAGTTTTCAAACATCGAGAAATGTCTAGCAGCTATAACAAAGAGAATAGCAGAGATAGAAAACTTGTCGGGTGGTAAGAAAATTTATGTCACCACTGAGTTTTTGGAGTTAAAGGAGCTAACCAAGAGACAGATTTGCCAGCAAGGCGCGAATACAGCTCGATGGGAAAGATGGGAAACCATTCTTCTAAACCCTGACTTAATGTTTGTTCATAATATTCAAAAGGGACAGAAACTTGATGAGCCAGTTAGTAAAACGGAGTTGGTGAATGCTTGGGTATTATATACTGATGGTAGTAAAGTCAAGAAGGACGAAGAACAAGCCAGATGGGCATTCATTTTAAAAAATTCAGGAAACATAGTAGTGGAGGAACAGGGAGTAATCATTGGATCAGCTCAGACAGCTGAGGTAGAGGGAGTATTGCAAGGGTTGAAGGAGTGTCACCAGCGAAAGCTGCAGGAAGTTACCGTTGTAACCGATAGCTTTTTCGTGCAGCAAGGATTGGAGAAAGATTTGGAGTTTTGGAAACTAAACGGTTGGACGAACGGTAGAAATAAACTACTGGAACAGAAAGAACAGTGGGAAGAGATAGATAAAATTTTAGCCGATATGGAGATCCAGACAATTCATCAAAAAGCACACACAAAAGGAATTGGGGAACTGTGTAAGGGGAATCAGGAAGTGGATGAATTAGCCAGACTTAGGACAATAATCTTGGGGACTCTTGGGAACTCAGCAGCCGACCATCAAATGATAATTAAGCAAGTACATGAAGCCACAGGACATGGGGGTCATGTTGTAGTCTCAAGGGAGTTGAAGAAGTTGGGACTTAAAATAGCCTATTGGAGACAACATTTAACTGCAGTAAGGAGAAAATGTGAGAGATGTATGGCCTGTGGAGGACAGAGAGGAAATAAAACATATGGGAGCATAAAAACTGAGAAACCAATGCAGGAATGGTCATTAGATTATGCAGGACCACTTTTTCCCAGAAGCAGCAAAGGTAATTTGTATTTTTTAGTCAAAGCTGATAGCTGCACGGGAGAAATTGACCTTAGAGCAACCAGCAAAGCAAATGGAGCCACAACCAAAAGGGTATTGGCAGAAATGATGACCTCCAGAGGTAGACCAGAATCGATCCGAATGGACAACGCGCCACACTTTAGAAACAATACTGTTATTAACTTTTGTGCTGACAGAGGAATAACAATCAATTGGGCCGTGAAATATGCACCTGAGAGTAATGGAATGGCTGAGAGGTCTGTAAGAAAAGTAAAGGATTGGATCATAAAGAATCAGAATAATAAAGGCTGGGATAAAGACATTGAAAGAATAGTATTTGATCTTAATAGCAACCTTGGAACCTCTGTCCCCCAGGGACAAGGAGACCCAAGTGAATCTGGGAATTATCAAGTAGGAGACGAAGTTTGGGTGAAGTTACCAACTAAGACTGCAGGGAAAATCATTCGCGAGACTGTAAAATGTAAAGACAAGATTGTTCAGATTCTGGGTACACATACAATTGAATTAGAGAAGCATGGTGTCTGGAGCAAAAGAAATTGTGTCACGCTTGAAACACACGACCCAGTGAGCATCAGAGGAGTTTGAGATTCTTCGAATCTCACTCAGGGGTGCAATGACAGAAGGAGGCTTGACTACATCAAGGATATGGAATATAAACCAGTTCAAAAAGAAATGATGGCAAAAGGAATCCGGAAGTCCTGGAGAGGGCACTTCTGGGATAATCCGAATTAAAGAATAGGGCCCTCTCCACCCTTGATCTGTTCATTTGCTTTTTCAGGTGGAAAAAATTAATAACAAACCAGGTCGCAAGAAGGAAGAGAACTACACTCCAGAGAAGAATCTGTTCGACAGGATTGGGGGGAAACTAATGATATAATTGGCTACAAATTTGAGGGAATTAAATGCAAATTAGAATATCAAATTATAACTGGACAGTGAAACCCCCGTCAGACATCTCTAACTGGACATTAGTTGATGGATGATCTGTGGTCTCCATGGGGTATGTACTACGCAGTGGAATCATTAAGGTCTCGGCAGCAGATAGCAGCGACTGACGAGGAACCCCAATATGATCAATGATAATAGGTTAAGAATTTCAGTAGCTTGATACTACGGCGGGAAAATTGTTACCAATGCAACAAAACAATATTGCATTGAAGAGCTATAATCGTTGATAAGAAAAATTTTTTATTTTCATGTAAATTGATAGGGACTGTTGTATATATATGAGAAGGGGGGTATGTGTGTCGGTAAATAACTTGATCCGCATTTCTAAACTGTGAATGTTTTAATAGAGGGTTAGTTAGTATGTAATAATGATTGTTCCAAAAGCCAAGAAGCGATGTTTCGATATTGATATTAAATTGTTAACAGTTGAAAATATGTAAAGTGTAACACACAGTCTATTGGTTAGGTAATGAATAAGGTGTTAAGATAAGATAAAAATTTTACTATGTATAGAACAATAGGGAGAATTTGTTTGGGAAGAAAAAAAAAGAGACGGTTCAATGCGGTTTTGTAAATGCTGAAATGAAAAATATACACGTTGTCAGAAAGATGTTCTCTCATGTAAACCAGGGGTTGGCAGACTTACATGATTCACGACAATGTTAGACATTAATGGGGAAGTTAGGAATACAAGCAGGATCAATTGAACATTTTAAATTAATAAGACTAGGGGATCAGTGGGGGGTAAAAGATATCACAATTACCACATTCCAATCAGAAATGGAAAACAAGTTGGACTGGAACGGAAAACAAGACTCGTATTGACACTGGTCGGTGATATGCATACAAATGACAATGATCAGGGATGTAGGTTAGTACAATTGGATGGGGGGACAATAAACCAAATTATAGTAATGTTTCAAATGTCAAGACGGGGTGTTCTGGAAAATACAGAATGTGTCATTTGAAACATAGAGGTCTGCCAACATCTGATCGAGGAGAGTGCAGGGAAAGATCCCACAAGAGGTTGGTGGCAGCTGAAGGGCACAGAAACTGTGGGCAGCAATTTCAGTCTATCAGAATGGTTATTACAACCTGCAGCAGGAGAAAGGCAACAGAAAAAAGTTTTAAAAAATCTCTTTGTGTTGTTGGAAAATTGTGATGGACTGCCCCTTTAAGACCCGAAGTCCGATCCTTATCAGAGGTCCCGATCAGAACAGCTGAAACAAAGAAACCAGCGTGGACTTCAGACTCCTCCCCTTTTTCTCCCCACGAGGCAAGAAGCAAGAACAAAGACACCAGCAGCAGAACACCAGCGGCACCCGAAGAAGCAAGAAGGACAGCAAGAGCCACAGCAGCCGGAAAAGAGAAAACTGCACCAGGAGAGATGACCAGGAGGCTTGAAAGTGAAAGAGAGAGAGAGAGAGAGTCTGAAGGCCTCACCAACCAACCAGACAACATCAAAAAGTAAATAATGTTTTTAATTTAATGAGATAAAAAGAGTATGTTAATAATAAAATAATTTAACCTGAAAAAGTGGTTATTAGCTTACTTCACTTCCTTAAGAACGCAGGACCCTGGACATCAATGCCATTAAGGGGTAAGTAAGTAAAATTCTTCAGTGAAGGTAGGAGTTATACCGGGGGATAACTTGAAAGGAGAGTTTGACCCGATTAGCACTCTCAGAGGCCTGTACTGGAGTCAGGGAGGTAGTTCCCTGTTCGCGGTTTTTAGAATATTGGCCCGTAAGGTTCTTTGGTATAAAGGGAATTCTAAAACATATAGGTGAATTTAAAAAACACCGCCTTGGAGAACGCTTACCCGGAAATGTTGGTCCGACTCCAGCAGAAGGGCCTGAGCTCCTCCGGGAGGGGGTCCATCTGCCACGGACCGACCAGCAGTCCGGAACATTTAGCCCAGTTGATCCGAGCAGAAGACGCGGCGGTGTAGACAGGCACTCTCGCATCCTCCGCAGGTCACCAGGGTCAGTGAACATGAGGAGCACGTCATCAGCGTCAGCCGAAAGGACCACCGTCATGCCCGGTTCCTGCAGAACCAGCCCCAACAACCTCCTCCGCAGGAGGTGCAGGAAAGGCTCCACGCACAGAGAATAAAGTTGGCCGGACAGGGGTCAGCCCTGACGCACTCATCTCCCAAAGCGAAGGGGCACTGTCAGAGACCCGTTAACCTTAATCAGACATTCCGAGGCGGCGTATAGTAATCGGATCCGGGCGGCAAAATGCGACCCAAACCCGAAAGCTCGCAGAGTCCCGAGCAAATACTCGTGCCCCACCCTGTTGAACACCTTCTCCTGGTCAAGAGACAGGAAGGCACTCAACATACCAGTTCTCTGCTTTGGACTCGAGGAGCAGCCCCAGATTTCCCCAGCTCTCCAGGTCCAGCCGCACGCAATCCCGGTAACCATGATGCTTTTGAAAAATGCCCGGAGCTCCCCTGAGGGGATGAGGGGAGACTCTGTGCCGGGCATGAGGGCGCCCTCTGCCTCACTGCGGAGAGCATCTAAATCCTCCTCCTCGCACGCCACTGAACAGCCTTCCTCCTCCGAGCAGTCACTGTCTGAGCCCGAGCCCCCCGCCACGTGGAGTGTGGCCGGCGCTGTGGGCCCACTGTCTAGCCCTTGGCCCGAGTTGATCCAGGGCTGTTTTAGCACAGGGCTAAATAGCTGGCTTTTAAATCAGACAAAGGCAGGTCAGCAGCACGACTGAATTCTCGTACCAGTCTCCCCGAACAGGCGCCAGAATGTGGCGATTCGGAGCTTTCCACAGTAACTTCATTTGAAGCCTACTTGTGACAATAAGCGATTTTCATTTCATCCCACCCCCAGGATCATCCTCAGGCGGGTTCCCTGCAGCTCCCCCCATGATTCAGGGTCCGTGGATGGCGGCGGCTCGGACCCCGCCTTCGATGCCAGACCCCAGGAACAGCTCCGGGATGGAACATGGCATCATCTGCTTGGGTGTTGTGAGCGGGGAGCCTTCCTCGCCGTTGCCCGCCCATGACCCGAATATACAAGGACACTGGTGGCTGCCGCCAGTCCCAGGCGATGAACAAAAGGAGGTGACCGAGGAGTAAAACTGGACCGGGCGGAACGAGCCCTCAGGGGTCACGTCTCTGCCCGGCCCTGGGGCTGCCTGATCAGTAGACGATGGCAGCTCAGGCGCTTTGGCGGCCTAGGAGACGCCTTGACCTTTTTAATGGAGCTGGGCGTCAGGGTGACGGGAATAAACACAGGAGACACCCAACCCCGCTCGCCTGGGGAGGGGGTAGCGAGATCCACCACCTCCTCCAGCCCGGACAGGCGGCAGGCTGATCTCGCTGCAGGGTCTCCACTGCTGGAGGGCCCTCGGCAGCATCGCCCCCCTCCCCGCATCGGCCAGCCCCTGGGATTGTGGCAAGGTTGGAACAGCCTCCAGCCCGGGGACATACACTGGCTCCCCACTGCCCTCCGGAGCCCGTGTGGCGGTCTCTCCAGGCACCTCAGGTTGTTACGAGGAGGAGGCGGTGTCCCGTGGTGAGGCTGCGGCCTCTGAGTTGGTTGGGACAGACATGGGATCAGTACCCATGATGGGACCAAGGTGTGGATGGGCCTGGTCTGACTGCCGTGCCATCTTCCGTTTGGCCTTTATAGGCCGCCACAGGTCTAGCCAAGGCTCCCTCTCCCCCCGCCAGCAGCTTCGGTGTTGTCAGGGGCCGGCTGCTGGGCAGACAAAGAGGTGGCAGAGGAGAGGGGTGGCAGTGCCAGCTGCGGCTGTCCTGGGATGGTGTTGGTGGCAGCCGTTAGGGTGGGGCAATTCCGGCGAATATGCCCCAGCCCTCTGCAGGCATGGCACCGCAGGCCATCCACAGACCAGATCATTTTACTGTCCTCCCCTTGGTGGGAGACCACAAAACCTCCCTCTGTGACCTCCTCCCGGGTCAGGCAGACAGAAACCTGATGCTGGAAGGAGTAGACATGGCGGAGGGTGAGGGTCCCGTAGGCCGAGCGACAGCGGCGCCACCCCGGACCTGACCTCCCCCAGTAGGTGGAGATGGGAGAGGAGGAGCTCGATGGGAGGTAGGGTGGGACATTTGAAAGAACCACACGTTCGGTGGTGGCCACCAGTGGGTCCACCACCATGCGTGTCCCGCTCACCATGAGCCCCCTTTCCAAGATATGGTGGACCGTCTGCTCGGCCCGAAGGAAAAAGATGGCCTTGCCGTACATCCTGGAGGCAGCTACGATGGCCGAGGGGCCAAAGACCCCGGCCATCGCACGGGTGCCCACCTCGATGGTCATAGTGGGGTTGGGCATAACATTTGACCCTAAGTTGCCGTGTTCGTAGGCGGAAAGGCGAGGGGGGGGGCTGCGGAGGGTCGAGGGGCTGCCGTCCCTGCATAGGTTCTTGGCTGCCCTGCCCCGGCAGAGTGGAGGATGCCCCTGGGGTACTGGCCATGCCCACCCCTGGTACGGTCCGGCCGTGTATCTAAGGCCAGGGTAGTAGGGAAAGGGTGTGGGGAGGGGGGATGGATGTGGCACCACAACAGCAGGTGCCACAAGGGAAGGTGCTGCAGGGCAACAGCAGAGCGGGGCAGCGTTCTTCAGCCCTGGAGGGGCCTAAAACAATGTCCCAGGCTGCCCCACACCCACCACAGGCGGTGAAAGGCAGGCGGACGGCGCTCTTCAGCCCTGTGGGGCCCAAAACAAAGCCCTTGGTCTTCACAACAGCCCCAGGTGGTCCCACCTCAGGCAGAGGGGCGGGAGGTCAGAGGGCAGCGTCTGCAGTCCCAGGTGGTCCCACTCCCACCTCAGGCAGAGTGTCGGGAGGACAGAGGGACAGCAGGAGGGGGAGGGGCTGAGACAGGAACAATCAGCGAGTCAGCCTGAGCCTGCGGCCGCTCTCACCATCTGTTACCGTCACAATGCCCGGGTGATTGACGGCAGCTCCGGACCAATAGGAGGAGGTAGTCGGACTAGACGACTGATGGGGGCGGCTGGTCCTCCAACCAATCGGAGTGAATGAGGGGCGGGGCCAGGCTGTGATTGAAGCATGCGCAGTGTGGGTAATGGCGAAGGAGAAGGGTGTGTTTTTCAGGTCGGAAATTGGTGAGACGTGATTAACAATATGGAGGGAGCGAGAGATCGTGGGGGTGAGCGGAAACGTTGTGTAAAGCTGTTGTGAGCCACAAACCGCGGAAAAAAGTTTCGGGACCCAGTTTGTATCGAGCGGAGCTGCAGCTCTTCACGTTCGGCTCGGGTTAACGGCCGCCATCTTTATTGGATGTGCATCAGGGCGCATGCGCGTTTCTCATCTTTGTTCCGATTTTCAAAGAGTGGGAGGAGCTTGTTCAGAATGGAGACAACTTGGAAATGGAAATCGCTTATTGTCACCAGTAGGCTTCAATGAAGTTACTGTGAAAAGCCCCTAGTCGCCACATTCTCGGGATTTCACTGCCTCTTTGGACATCCTGCCCCATGTGTCCAAAGCTCTGCGGCTCTGTTCAGTCCACATGAAGACCCAGGGCAGAAACTCACAGCCCTGAGTCAACATCACCCTCAAATCGAGGGACTGCTTGATGACGAGGGATCAGTGTGCAGCTGGGGGTGATGTGTAGGGCAAGCTGGGTCTGCGAGGACTGCGTTTACTGTAGCAGTGAGAGAGACAGGCTTCCAACACTTGAAGAAATGCAACTCTATTTTATTGAACATAATTTAACTGTGGGTTGACACAATGGTGAGTTGACTGGAGATCTGAGGCAAACCTGACCAAACTATCTTACTACTACATGGTGGATGTTCTAGTTGTTGCTCACAGGCTCTGACTGTCTCAGAGGCTGCATCCCAAGAGAGTGGGAAAACTAGTGCCCTCTGGCTTTATCGTGGCCGTGTCCTGTCAGGCTGCTGTGTTCTGTGTGTTCATTGGTCATCCTGTGTGTCAATCAATGCCTGTCTGTGCGCCATCATATACTTGTGTGTATACTATGACAGGGGGCATGACCGGTCATCCTGGATCAGGGAGCAGGAGGGGAGAATGTTGTAAATTTCTATCCTGGACTGACAGTGATTAATTTTGGAAACTCCTATATAGGGGATTAGTAGGGGAGGATTTACACATAGCAAATTTAAACCAGGAGAAATGTTTCTCTTTCCTGAATTACATTTCTGGACTGACGGTGATGCCTTTTTGTAAACTTCTTTCACAGGGGCTTAGAAAGGGATTTGCAGACAGGAAACTCACAACCAATCCTCACATCAAATTCTGACAGCACTGTTTGAGTTATCAGGACCTGGAGATTATCGACCTTTGTGTGTAAGCATTGAGTTACATATCATTATTACTCACTGTATAAAATGACTACCTCCTATCTCCCCAGTAGATCTTGTTCACAATCTTAAATCTGTGTCCCTTTTACTTTTTATTTAAATTATTTTTATTCAAGTTTTTCAATAACAAATTTTCTCCCCACAATTTAAAACAAACAAGGCGTGTTTCCACACCAACACAAGAAAAGAACTCACCCCCCCCCAAAATAAATAATAACAAAAAACCAACAGCAATACAAGAAAGAAGAAAATAACATAGCAAACCCACCGCCGCAAAAACAAACCCCCTAACCATCCCCAAACCCCCCCCCCCCCCAAGTTGCTGCTGAGACCGACCACTCTCTACCCCTTTGCCAGGAAGTCGAGAAAGGGCTACCACCGCCGAAAGAACCCCTGTACCGACCCCCTCAGGGCAAACTTCATCCTCTCCAACTTCATGAACCCAGCCATGTCGTTGACCCAGGCCTCCGAACTCAGGGGCCGCATATCCCTCCACTGTAACAGAATCCTGCGCCGGGCTACTAGAGACGCAAAGGCCAGAATGCCGCCTCTCTCGCCTCCAGCACTCCCGGCTCCGAAGCTACCCCAAAGATCGCGAGCCCCCAGCCCGGCTTGACCCTCGACCCTACCACTTCCGACAAAGTCCCCGCCACTCCCTTCCAAAACCACTCCAAGGCTGGACAAGCCCAGAACATATGGGTGGGGTTCGCTGGGCCTCCCGAACCTGTCTTCCCCTCCGAAGAACCGGCTCATCCTTGCCCCCGTCATGTGAGCCCTGTGCAGCACCATGAGCTGAATTAGGCTGAGCCGTGCGCAAGAGGAGGAAGAATTCACCCTCTCCAGGGCGTCCGACCACGTTCTATCTTCAATCTCTTCCCAAGCTCTTCCTCCCACTTCACTTTGAGCTCTTCTACTGAGGCCTCCTCCTCCTCTCCTGCATCAGCTGGTAAATACCCGAGATCTTCCCTTCCCCGACCCACGTCCCCGAAAGCACCCTGTCCTGCACCCCCCTTGGCAGCAGCCTGCCTCTTAACAAATGCCCTGACCTGCATATACCTAAAAGCGTTCCCAGGGGGTGGTTCCACTACCCCACCAGCTCATCCAGAGTTGCGAACTTCCCATCCAGGAAGAGGTCCCCAAACGGCCTGATGCCTGCCCTGTGCCAACTCTCAAATCCCCCACCCGTTCTCCCTGGCGCAAAACGGTGATTACCCCGTATCGGGGCCCAAACTGTGGCCTTCACTTCCCCGCTATGCCTCCTCCACTGTCCCCAGATTTTAAGGGACGCAACCACCACCGGACTCGTAGAGTACTTTGCCGGGGGGAGTGGAAGTGGGGCCGTCACCAAAGCCCTGTGTCCCTTTTACAATCTACTAATGGGAACAGGTTTTAAAAATCTTTTGCTGGGTTTGCCGTTGTTGTTTCTGGTGCCTGGGTCGATGGCGGGTGGTCCGTCTGGTTTCATTCCTTTTTCATGTTTTTGTTGTGGTTGAATCAGCTTGGACCAGTCCATTTAGGGTCCAGAACACAATTGAAGTCTCCTCCAAGAATCAATTGATCTGTATCTAGGTCCGGCATGGATTGCAACAATATTTTTACAAATGTTTCTGTGAGATCCCCTCATTGAAAAAAAAAGATAGAGAAGCAGAATTAGGCCATTCAGCCCATCGAGTGTTAGAGTTTGCTCTGCCATTCGATCATGGCTGATATGTTTCTCAACCCCATTCATCTTGTATTGTAGCTTCTTGAAATGAGTGCGAACATTGCATTTGCCTTTCTAGCTGCCAACTTTCCTTTATGTGTTTTGGGATGTGGGTGTCGGGGGCTGAGCCGGCATTTGTTGCCCATCCCTAATTGCCCTGGAACTGAGTGGCTTGCTGGGCCATTTCAGAGGGGGGCAGTTTGTGAGGATAGAAGGCTGAAGTGATTAAATGACAAAGGGGATAATGGTGCAAGACAAATCTGGGTGACAATGAGATAAGTAAATAATAAGAAAAGAGAAGAAATAAAAGACAGGTCCAGGTGAGGTATAAATGGCAACAGCAGAACCGTTACCAGCACCAACTGTCTAAAAATATCAGAGAGATGATTATAATCTGAAATTACTGAAATGGATGTTGTGTCTGGAAGGTCAGAAAGTGCCTGATAAAGGATGAGGTTTTGTTCCTCGAGTTTCCTTTTTTAAAAATAATTTTTATTGCAATTTTTACAAAATACAAAATATAAACATCTTAGCTCTATTAACATACAACCGCGGTAACACCCCATGAACAATACCACCCCCCCAGCTTCAAGAGCAACTTCAAACAAAAGAAAGAACAACAACAAAGAAAAAGAACAAAGAAAAAAAAACAAACAAGAGAGAGATAGCACCCTCCACAAACCCATGTGCACAGTTCTCCATTCCCCCAATCCTTTCCCTCCCCCCTGGGTTGCTGCTGCTGTCGGCCTATTTCCCTACCGTTCCGCCAGGAAGTCCAGAAACGGCTGCTGCCACCGCCTGAAAAACCCTTGTACTGATCCCCTCAGGGCAAATTTCACCCTCTCCAATTTAATGAACCCCGTCATATCCGAGATCCAGGCCTCCACGCTTGGGGGCCTCGCATCCTTCCATTGGAGCAAGATCCTCCGCCGGGCTACTAGGGACGCAAAGGCCAGGACCCCGGCCTCTATCGCCTCTTGCACTCCGGCTCCACTGCAACCCCAAAAATTGCGAGTCCCCAGCCTGGCTCGACCCTGGACCCCACCACCCTCGACACTGTCTTTGCTACCCCCTTCCAAACTCCCCCAACGCTGGGCACACCCAAAACATATGGGCGTGGTTCGCTGGGCTCCCCGAGCACCTAGCACACCTGTCCTCGCCCCCGAAAAACCTACTCATCCTCGTACCCAGTCATGTGGGCCCTATGCAGCACCTTGACTGTACGAGGCTAAGCCTCGCACAGGAAGAGGAGGAATTCACTCTCTCCAGGGCATCCGCCCACGTCCCCTCCTCAATCTCCTCCCCCAGCTCGTCTTCCCCCTTCCCCTTCAGTTCCTCCACCGAGGCCTCGTCTACCTCCTGCATTACCCGGTATATGTTCGAGATCCTCCCTCCTCCGACCAACACCGCCCGAGAGCACCCTATCCCGCACCCCTCGTGGGGGCAGCAAGGGGAACCCCTCCACCTGCTGCCTGGCAAACGCCCTCATCTGGATGTACTAAACATGTTCCCCGGGGGGAGCCCAAACTTCCCCTCCAACTCCCCCAAGCTCGCAAACCTCCCCTCCACAAACAGGTCCCTCAACCTCCTAACCCCTGCCCTGTGCCAGCCCAGAAATCCGCCATCAATCCTCCCTGGGACAAACCGATGGTTCCCCCGTATCGGGGCCTCCATCAAGCCCCCATTTCTCCCCTGTGCCGTCTCCATTGCCCCCACATTTTGAGGGTAGCCGCCACCACCGGGCTCGTGGTATACCTCGTTGGAGGGAGCGGCAACGGCGCCGTTACTAGCGCTTCCAGGCTCATGCCCACACAAGACGCCGCCTCCATCCTCTTCCACGCTGCCCCCCTCCTCGTCCATTACCCACTTAAGCACCATCGCTGCGTTGGCCGCCCAGTAGTACCCACAGAGATTGGGCAACGCCAGCCCCCCCCCCCCCCATCCCTGCCTCGCTCCAGGAACACTCTTCGAACCCTCGGAGTCCCATGCGCCCACACAAATCCCGTGATACTGCTGTTGACCCTCCTGAAAAAGGCCTTCGGGATAAGGATGGGGAGGCACTGGAACAAGAACAAAAACCTCGGGAGCACTGTCATCTTGATGGACTGCACCCTCCCCGCCAGTGACAGCGGTAACATATCCCATCTCTTAAACTCCTCCTCCATCTGCTCCACCAATCTTGTGAGGTTGAGCTTGTGCAGGGCCCCCCAGCTCCCCGCCACCTGGACCCCTCGGTACCTAAAACTCTTCCCTGCCTGCTTCAATGGGAGCCTACCAAACCCCTCCTCCTGATCCCCCGGATGCACCACAAACACCTCACTCTTGCCCAGGTTCAGCTTATACCCCGAGAAACCCCCGAATTCCCCAAGTATCCTCATCACCTCCAGCATCCCCCCCACCGGGTCCGCCACATACAGCAACAGGTCGTCCGCATACAGCGACACTCGATGCTCCTCCCCACCCCGCACAAGGCCCCTCCAGTTCCCTGACTCCCTCAGTGCCATGGCCAGGGGCTGAATCGCCAACGCAAAGAGCAAGGGGGACAGGGGGCACCCCTGTCTCGTCCCCCGATGCAGCCGAAAGTACTCCGACCTCCTCCTATTCGTGGCTACACTTGCCATCGTGGCCTCGTAGAGCAGCCTCACCCACCGGATAAACCCATCCCCAAACCAACCTCTCCAACACCTCCCACAAGTACTCCCACTCAACCCTGTCGAAGGCCTTCTCCGCGTCCAACGCCACCACTATCTCCGCCTCCCCTTCCACCGCCAGCATCATAATGACATTGAGGAGTCTTTGCACTTTGTGTTCAGCTGCCTTCCCTTCACAAACCCCGTCTGGTCCTCATGTATGACCCCCGGCAGACAATCCTCTATTCTAGTGGCTAGGATCTTTGCCAGCAGCTTAGCATCGGCGTTCAGCAGCGAAATCCGCCTATATGATCCACACTGCAGAGGGTCCTTGTCCCGCTTCAGGATCAAGGAAATCAGCGCCCGCGACATAGTTGGGGGCAAAGCCCCCCCCCCCCCCTGCCTCGTTAAAGGTCCGGACCAACAGGGGGCCCAACAGGTCCAAATACTTTTTATAGAATTCGGCCGGAAACCCGTACGGCCCCGGCGCCTTCCCCGACTGCATGATCCCTATCCCTTTGACAACCTCCTCCAACTCGATCGGCGCCCCTAGTCCCTCCACCTGCTCCTCTTCCACCCTCGGGAATCGCAACTTGTTCAGGAAGTGCCCCATTCCACCCTCCTCCACCGGGGGTTCAGACCGGTACAGTTCCCCATAGAAGTCCCTGAAGACCCCATTGACCTCTACCCCCCTCCGCACCACCTTCCCAGCTCTATCCGTCACTCCCCCAATCTCCCTGGCCACGTCTCGCTTCCGGAGCTGGTGCGCCAGCATCCTGCTCGCCTTCTCCCCGTGTTCATACACCGCCCCCCGTGCTTTCCTCCACTGGGCTTCCGCCTTTCTGGTCATCAGTAGGTCAAATCTGGCCTGAAGGCTACGCCTCTCCCCCAGCAATCCCTCCTCTGGGGCCTCCGCATATCTCCTATCCACCTGCACCATCTCACCTATCAGTCTTTCCCTTTCCCTCTGCTCCCCCCTCTCCCTATGGGTTCGGATGGAGATCAATTCCCCCCTCATCACCGCCTTCAATGCCTCCCAGACCGTCCCCACCCGAACCTCCCCGTTATCATTGGCCTCGAGGTATCTCTCAATACACCCCCGGACCCTCCCGGCCGCCTCCTCATCTGCCATCAGCCCCACCTCTATGCGCCAGAGCGGACGTTGGTCCCTCTCCTCCCCCAGCCCGAGGTCCACCCAGTGCGGGGCATGATCCGAAATGGCAATGGCGGAGTATTCAACATCCTCCACCCTCGACACCAGCCGCCTGCTCAGGACAAAAAAATCAATCCTTGAGTTGGCCTTATGCACATGGGAGAAAAACGAGTATTCCCTGGCCCTTGGCCTCGCAAACCTCCAAGGGTCCACCCCCCCATCTGGTCCATAAATCCCCTCAACACCTTAGCCGCCGCCGACCTCCTGCCCGTCCGGGACTTGGATCGATCCAATGGGGGATCCAGTACTGTGTTAAAGTCTCCCCCCATGATCAGGCCCCCCGCCTCCAGGTCCGGAATGCGGCCCAACATACGCCTCATGAACCCCACATCGTCCCAATTTGGGGCATAAACATTCACCAACACTACCCGCTCCCCCTGCAGCTTCCCACTCACCATCACATACCTCCCGCCACTGTCAGCCACCACCTTCAACGCCTCAAACGACACCTTCTTCCCCACCAGGATCGCCACCCCCCTTACTCCTCTCATCCAGCCCTGAGTGGAATACTTGGCCCACCCGCCCCTTTCTCAGCCGGACCTGGTCCACCACTCTCAGGTGTGTCTCCTGGAGCATGGCCACATCCGCCTTTAGTCCCTTCAGGTGCGCAACTACTCGAGCCCTTTTGACCGGCCCATTCAGCCCCCTCACATTCCAGGTTATCAGCCGGATCCGAGGGCTCCCTGCCCCCTTCCTCTGCCGATTAGCCATACCCCATCCCTTGCCCACCCCCGGCCAGCGTCCCACGCACTGCCAGTTCCCCACGGCGGCAACTCCCCCGCTCCAGCACCCCCTGCGTCCTCCAGCTCCTTCCTGACCGTTTCAGCAGCAACCCGGTATCCCCCCCCCCCTCCCCCCCCCCCCCCCCCCCCCAGGCTAGGACCCCTCCTAACCGCGCCCCCCCCCCTCTACAGCACTCCCGTGAGCCAGCTATCTTCTGCTGACCCCGGCGGCTCCCGCCCTACTTTCAGCTCCTCCCAACGTGGGACTGCCCCTCCTCCATTGTGCCCGTCAACCAGTCCACCCTCCCCCGCTCCTGCGCGGGAAAAGAAAAACCCGCCCCTCCCTCTCCCAGCGCGGGAACCCCACAGAAAGCCCGCGCTTTCGCCCTGCCGGGCCCCGCCTCCTCCAGGGCCACTCCCATTGTCAGTCCCCCCCACCAGCTCCCCGAACACCCCGTTTACCCCTCAGTCCGAACCCGTCCACCCAACTCCTGCTTGAAAACTCATTTTTAAAAAAACACCCGTACGACATCACCCCACCCACCCTAAGGCCACCCCACCTCATACCCTAAACCCCGCAAATACACATACAGTATAAATAAATACAGTATTCTACAGCATCCCCCATCCGGGGGACCCTCAGTCTGAGTCCAGTTTCTTGGCTTGCACGAAGGCCCACGCCTCCTCCGGGGACTCAAAGTAGTGATGTCGATCCTTATAGGTGACCCACAGATGCGCCAGCTGCAACATTCCAAACTTCACCTTCCGTCTGTGGAGCACCGCCTTCGTCCGGTTAAACCCAGCCCTCCGCCTCGCCACTTCCGCAGTCCAGTCCTGGAAGATCAGCACCTCCGTGTTCTCCCATTTGCTGCTCCGCTCCTTCTTGGCCCACCGGAGCACACACTCACGATCCACGAACCGGTGGAACCTCACCAACACCGCCCGCGGCGGCTCGTTCGGCTTGGGCCTCCTAGCCAGAATTCTGTGGGCCCCCTCCAACTCCAGGGGCCCCCATCAGCGAGTTTAGCATCACCACCACATAGGCAGCCAGGTCCGACCCTTACAGTCCCTCCGTGAGGCCCAGGATCCGTAAATTCTTCCTCCTCGACCGGTTGTCCAACTCCTCGAACCGCTCCTGCTATCTTTTATGGAGCGCCTCGTGCATCTCCACCTTCCCCACCACGGCCACAACCTCGTCCTCCCTTTCGGCGGCCTGCTTCTGCAGTTCCCGGATCGCAGCCCCCTGGGCTGTCTGAGTCTCCATCAGTTCCCTGTTGGTTACCTTGATGGACTCCAGCAGCTCCACTTTCAAATCCTGGAAGCAGCGCAGCAGAGTCGTCTTCTGCTCTTGGACCCACTTCTTCAGCTCCTCGAAACTTTCGCCGGCCGCCATTTTGTTTTTCGGGTCCCGATTTTTTCCAAGTGTTTTTTCTCCCGAATCTCTCCCTGCCCCGCTCCTGGTCTGCACCATGGGACCACTGGGGCAACTCGTGGCCACTACCCCGTCGGAATTTGCCTCCTCAGCTCCGTTGGGGGCCTTTAAAAAAGCCCCGAAGTCCGTTGATCTCGGGAGCCGCCGAACGTGTGGCTCAGCTGTTCATTGCCGCCACCGGAAGTCTTCCTCGAGTTTCCTTTTGAGCTTTATTAATAATAACCTTCTATTGTCACAAGTATGAAGTTACTGTGAAAAGCCCCTAGTCACCACATTCCGGCGCCTGTTTGGGGAACAGGGTTAATTGGAGCAATGCAGGAGGCTGTGGACAGAGTGGGAGTTGGGCAGGGAATTAAAATATAAAATGATCAGAAGCTCAGGATTATGCTTGCAGACTGACTGGTGATGTTCCACAGTCACCTAATCCAGATTTAATCTTCTCAGTGTAGGGGAGACCAAATCGGGAGCAGTGAATACACAATAGTGGACAGCAAGAAGTACAAGTAAATTACTGTCACCTGGAAAGTGTGTTTGGAATCCTGGAATATGGGAAGGAAGGTGATGTGGTTGCTGCACCTGTTGTGTCTGCACAGAAATGGTTTACAGTGATGTAAACCATTCCAGCCATTTACAAGAAATGGAAGCGGGGGGGGGGGGTGGGGAGACCATATGGCTCATTGAGCCTCTGTAACCTGCTCGTTCAGGCACCATTCTGATATACTTTCCCGTATCTTCCCCAGTCCTTCCAGATCCATTTTATGATATGGATACATTAGCTCAACAATCCTGTGAACTAATTTAGTCTGGCCCAGTGTCACCGAGCTGAAATCCAGTCTTTCTCTGACATTATTCTTAATGCCATAACTGACAGGTTAAGAGTAAAAAAGTCAACTGTTTAGCAGTAATGGGAAGAGGAAAGTTTGTAGATGCTCTGCAGTGTTACAGACTGGCTCGTTGGATCTTGTTCTGTCCCATCTTACATTCAGCTGACAGTAAAATGACTAAAATGCTGCAACATACAGGCATTTGGGGACAACGGTGAGTTTGCTGCTCAGATTAGTTAAAAGTCTCCATATTGTAAAATGGATCTCGAAGGACTGGAGAAGATGCAGGAAAAAATATTTGAATTATGCCTGAACTGGCAGGTTATGCCCAGCAAGAAAGATTGGATAGGGCATCACCTTTTCTCTGGAAAAGGGAATGAAGGATGACCTGATCCTGTAAGATTATGAAAAGGTTTGATATGATAGACAAGTGCAAGATGTTTCCACTGGATGAGAATAAATATGAGTTAGTCATTAATTAATCTAATGTGCAGTTCAGGAGCATTTCAGAGGGAGATCACACACACACACTTCACATGTGCAAAGGGAGTTCCTGAGCTTTCCCACTAGTTAACACTCCAACTTTAAAAGCCCCAAACTATTTGATCCAATATCAGCACATTGTTATGGACGAGGGGCAGTTTAACTGTTCTGTCCAGGAAGACAAAAATCACTGTTCACCTGAACCTGCTCAGACACCAACACGTTGACATCTCACTGTCCGTGTTTGGTCTGTTGTCAATCACACCCAGGACAGAACTGTAGTGGACGGGCCTGTACTATTTAGGTGCCCTATTAATTTATTTAATACATTTGTTACCTTGGCACAATGGTACCAATCTGAATCGGTTCGCAAAGCATAATTTCTATCAGCAATATCGATTTCAATGGCGGAGTTATTACCCATCATGCGTTGTGGCTGGGAATGTGCTCTATCCACATTACATAAGTTCCTTGCACATGCGCAGAGTCCAGCTATGACTGGAGCATGTGCCAATCAGGCTGTGACTGGTGCATACACAGTTCAGGTTGCTGCTGACGGTGCGAGGAGTGGGGAAGGAGCAATGGAGCGACTTTCACGATTGGAGCCGGTGGGTGGCCGGGGAGCAATAGAAGCTGCGCAGTGAGCCGGGAGGCTTCATAAATACCACGTGGAGGCTTCAACTCCCGAGGAAAATGTTAACGGTCCCGTCTTAAACAGCACCGAACAGAGTGAGAGCTGAGCGGTGACAGACCCAGGTTACCGGCTGCCATCTTTACAGAGGACAAGGTGCCGCAGGGGCGAATGCGCTGCGAGCCTGGACCGGATACCAACTCTCCCGGATTGACTGACTGGAGTCTCCGGGATTTTATTTTAATCATTTGTCGGGGTCACTGGCTGGGCCAACATTTATTGCCAATCCCTAATTTCCCTTCAACTGAGTGGCTTCCTCGGCCATCTCGGAGGGTATTTAAAGAGTCAACCACATTGCTGTGGTTTGGAATCGTGTCGGCCAGACCAGGTAAGGATGGCAGATTTTCTTTTCTATTCATTCACGGGATGTGGGTGACACTGGCTGGGCCAGCATTCACTGCCCCTCCCTAATTGCCCTTGAACTGAGTGCATCTCAGAGAGCATTTTAAGATGGATTGCCCATGATAAATTGCCCTTCGTGACCAAAAAAGGTTATGAGGGTTTATTGGGTTACGGGTATAGGGTGGAGGAGAGGACTTAAGTAGGTCAGTGCAGACTCGATGGGCCGAATGGCCTCCTTCTGCGCTGTATGTTCTATGTGCCACCAGAAGCATTGTTACATTATCAATATTACTATTTGTGAAGCTCAAGATCTAATTTGCTTTATCAACTACTTAATATGTCTTGTAGATATACAAAGTCCCTCTTCACCGCTTCCTCTCTCCTCCCAAAGAGGCCAGTTGGGTTTTTGTGACAATCCAGCAGTTTTCATGGTCACTTTTTCCCAGTGCCGGCCCCACAAATGACCAGATTCATTCAGCTCAATTTCACAACCTGCCTTTGGGCTTTTGTAGGTTCTCTCTCACTCCCTATTTTCTGTTTTAAATGTTTCACAGGGTGTTCGAAGGGGAGGCTTCAAAGTCCGGAAACTCAAACCAAGCATCACATCAGGATCTGACAGACCTCAATTTATCATATCCTGAATATCAACTTGCTTTTAACATGGAAGGAAAAAGCATTGTTCACAGTGGGGTGAAACCGTACACGTGTTGTGTGTGTGGACGAGGATTCACTCGATCATCAGGCCTCACAAGCCACAAATGCAGTCACACTGAGGCGAAACCGTGGAAATGTGCGGACTGTGGGAAAGGATTCACTTCCCCATCCAATCTGGAAACTCATCGACGCAGTCACACTGGGGAGAGACCATTCACCTGCTCAGAGTGTGGGAAGGGATTCACTGAGTCATCTGCTCTGTCCACACACCAGCGAGTTCACACTGGGGAGAGACCATTCACCTGCTCAGAATGTGGGATGGGATTTACTATTTCAGCCAACCTGCTGAGACACCAGCGAGTTCACACTGGGGAGAGACCATTCACCTGCTCCAAGTGTGGGAAAGGATTCAGTAATTCATCCACCCTGCAGAAGCACCAGCGAGTTCACACTGGGGAGAGGCCATTCACCTGCTCAGAATGTGGGAAGGGATTTACTATTTCAGCCCACCTCTTGAGTCACCAGCGACTTCACACTGGGGAGAGGCCGTTCCAATGTCCAGACTGTGGGAAGTGCTATAAAAGTTCTGGGGAACTGATGAGCCATCAACGTGTTCACACTGATGAGAGACCGTTCAGATGCTCTCACTGCGGGACTGGTTTCAGTCGATCATCTAACCTCACTGTACATCAGCGAATTCACACTGGGGAGAAGCCATTCGCCTGTGCCAAGTGTGGGAAGGGATTCACTCAGCTATCCGCCCTGCAGAAGCACCAGCGAACCCACACTGGGGAGAGGCCATTTGCCTGCTCCATGTGTGGGAAGGGATTCACCTCTTCATCCCACCTGCTGAGACACCAACGAGGCCACAAACAACTACAGTGTTTGGATTTTGCTGTTCCTCACATTCAGGTCTGAACCATGTTCATTTGGGTCTCTTTGTACTGATAAACTCTAGACCATTTACAGCGGCTAATATTCTGTGTAACAGTCAAATAAATTAGATTTGTGTTAAATATGCGGTGTGTTGAATCATTTTAATATCTCTGACACAAGTTAGTTCCTTTTGAAGTTCTCTCGCTCTCCCGTGTCTCTTCCATCCTCACCTCCAACAAGAAGTGTGAGGAGCTTGTGCAGCTTCTTTGTGACTGAGATTGAGTCAATCCGATCAGCTGCCTCTGCTGCTTCCCTCCCTTCCACGAGCCCACCGGACCAAACTGTCTCGAAATGTCATCCTTTCCCAAGCCCGGAACCCACATCTTTCTCTAGTTTCTCTCCCAGCTCCCCTCTTGCCTGTCTTTCCCAGAACTCCTATGTTTGAATCCCTTCAATCAGGTCTCTGTCCTGTCACAGTAGTAAAATACAAGAGACAAACAGAATCTCAATGAGAGTTTGGCTCAAGTTAGAATCAGATTTTGATGGGAAATGGAATGTCAGGTTTGTGTAATATGTGTACGTACCTTGTGAAATGAATTGCTTCTGTGTTCGGCTTGGGATGGCCTTATCGCGGCCTTGGCTGTCTGAGAGCCTGTGAACTGTCCGTGGGAACGAAACACAGTAGTGGGATGAGTTACTCCTTCCTTGATAAAGAATTGCTATGCTATGCAACTGATGAGTTAACTGTGTGACTAATGATTGACAGAAATAATTATATGAAGGAGGGGTTTGGGGGGTTTTGTAAAATATATAGTTAACTGTAACTAAGAAAAAATTGTCTTCACTTGCTGTAACTCTGAAGTTACACTTGTGTAGCCCCACAGTAAATAAAAGGTTCTTTGAAGTCATCTCGTGTTCGACTGATGATTACCTCCGGACTGAAAATTTAGAATTATCACACGGTGGCCCTAACGGGGATCTCTGGTGCGTCGACAGAAGCAGACGGTGTAAGCGGCAGATCGCCTCCGGACGCGTGGGGAAAATAGGGCCCCCAAATGTGAGTATTTTTATCACTTTGGTTTTTCCCCCTTTGCTGTCCCGGTCGCGAGCCTGTCCTACTGCCTGCTGCTGGAGATGTCCCTACGAGATTCAGGTCAGTCTGGCGAACCCCAGAATTTCAAAGAGCTTGGGTTAGAGTCCCTGAGGTTAGAGTCCTCTAAAGAGCTTGGGTTAGAGTCCCTGAGGTTAGAGTCCTCTAAAGAGCTTGGGTTAGAGTCCCTGAGGTTAAAATCTCTAAAGAGTTTGGGTTAGAGTCCCTGAGGTTCGCGTCCTCTAAAGAACAAGGGTTGGAGTCCCTAAGAAATAGTTAAAAGTGGTAAAGAGATATCGATGCCAACATGATCCTTGTTATTACCTGAAACCTTCGCGATAAAAGGTTCCTGTTAACTTTGTAAGGCGGGTGATATAGAATCTTTACGGTGTCACCTTCGAGCTGTTAATTGGCTTGTACAGAGCGCGATTACTCCGTGATTTAAATTATAATCCACTGCAGATGCGGATAACTCTGCCTAATAACACATAAAACATGGCAAAAACGTTGCGGACCCTGGCATAAAACATACACGTAATTTCCTTAATCAATTGAAAAACAGGGCAGGATAACCCTGTAATAAATTCAAAATTGGATTAGTGATCTAGGATCACTATTAAATTGTAATCGGAAGGACCGTCTGGCATCAGACAAAGGGTACAATGGGTAATACTTTAGATACAACTTTTGAAAGTGGCAGCACACTGCAAACACTGAACAATATCCATCTGAGCAGTTGAGACAATTATGGGGGGTATTGCACAAAAATTTAGGAGAATGAAAAATTTAGAAATTTAAATAGAAAAATGGCCACTGGGGGGGGGGAACAGGAATAGTTAAAACAGCCAAGGTCTTGAAAACGGAATGCACATATGGGAAAAGAACCAAGTCATTAGGCTATCCGCCTTGAATCTGTATATTAATCCATGTGAGTTTAAGCTTAAGTGGGATAAGGTGCTGTCAGGGACTGCGGAGTCCCTAGATCTTGTCTCCCAGAATTCTGACATAAACTGCTTTTTTACTGATAATCAGGCCCGCGTGTGAATATTTTCACCCCTAACATTTGGTGTAGTCTGGAAGGATGTTGCTGAGCCGGACGCTGCTTGAGCCAGTGGACAAGGCGAGTAGTCAAACCTTTGACTGCCAAAAATGAGTCACTCGGCAAGGCAGACGGACGGTGAGATAACATCCAACGAATCTGGTAACAAGGCTAAATGAGTAAAAGAGTCAGTTTAAAATTCCTCTTTTTTTTGTTTTTTGAAAAGCAAAATATTCTGGTTAAAAAAAAACAATGATCAAAAATGGGTGTGATCTCTGTGGAACAGAGAAAAATGGTGAGATACACAGAAGTGAGATAAGACAAATAAGCAGGAATCATCTTAGTTCACCGGTTAGAAGCACAAATGACTGAAATGAAGCCTTCACACCATTTGGAAAACAGGCTAGTTTAAAGGAATTGAGCTCTGACTCCTTTAAGCATAGCAATAAAGCGGGTAAAGATAGCGGCAGTACAGATTGTGCAAACTGGCAAGGACATCACAAAACTGCCAACAATTACGGCTAACGACTGTCCTGGAATGTCTCAAGGAGAAAAAAAAAATCAAATAAAGTAGAGTCCAAAAGATCAGAAAGGGGCTGAAACGCTCAATTAGTTTTTGTTCAGGAATATCCGAGGATGACAAATCCCCTTCCCAAAACAAAAAATGGGGAGTAAAGTCAATACAAGATTAAGGTTAGGAACTTCACAATGGATACTTGTCGAGAATAACTTCAGATTGTTTCAAGCCATCCAAATAAATTCGGCAGTAATTCAATTAATTTGAAATAAAAGAAAAATAAACATCCAGTAATGTCTCTTTCCAAAAACTAGTTAAATAACGAACATTGAAAATTGAATTCAGTTTAAAGAACAAAAAAGAAATTTGAGTAACATTGAAGGAAAGGATAAATAGTCACGTAGCGGATGGAGATGGCATCATGCCAAATTCTCCACCACTTTCGATTCTGTACAAAAAGTTAACCATTTCAGCAAGAAGGTCATCTGCACAAAGAAATATGCGTCTCTAAGAATAGCTAATGCCTCTAAAATTAATCAGTGGAAATTGATTTAAATGGAATAACACCGATAAAGTTTTCGAAGGAGAATAGAAGATTTTGTTCAGTATTTTAACTGAGCTATTGTGAAATTTCTGTATCTTTACTCTGATATTTACGACCTGTGAGAATGTGTATGCTTGGTCTGTGAATGTTAATATCTCAATGCTACGATTTATCTTCTGAGAAAGTAACCTTGGGTTTATAATCTGGAATTTTAAAATAGGCTCCAGAAGGATTTTTAACTAACTGTCGAAGCCAGGTATTTCTACCATAGATGATTTTGCCGCCATTTTAGTGAAAGAGAGAGAGATAGACAGAGAGAGAGAGAAAGAGTTTTAGGCATCTATACTTTGATCTGAACTATTCACTGTCTCTGTATTCATATTTCATTTTCAGACTTTGACTTTTAAAAGTTATGTTTTGAGCTGTTTGTCTAAGGAGATAATTCCTGTGATTATTTGAAAGCTTCTACGCGGTGCCTTTTAAATGACTTTCAAGTTGTAATCAATAGAAGACAAATAATACAATTCTTATTTGCACCTGACAATTTTTAACATAAATTTCTACTGAGTTCCAATAATCGCAAGAGCAACTGGTAACCTTGAATTGATGGTTTCAAATCCCTCAACTGATACAGTCTAAAATCCTTCGCTAACTTATTGTGGTGTGTCGTCTGACATTATGATTTAAAGATCATAGTTTGAGTACAGTTAACAATTTTTTCCTTTCAAAGGCTATCATTGACATTTCCCGGGTAATTTTGATACACAAGGAATTTCAATCAGGGTGCAAAATCACGTGTGTAAGAATAAGAAAATGTTAGTTTTATGGTGTTCAGTGGAAGTTAGGATAGTTGAAATACATATGACAAGTTGCAATGCATTTGACATATGATCAAGCCGGTGTTTCATTAGTTCAGGGTTAAAACTTCCCTGACACAAATACTTTGTAATCATCAGTGGGGTAAAACTAACCTGTCTCACAGCACAGATGTTTTAATTATGAGATTGCAGAATTAAGTATAAAGAACAGATGGGTAAATTAAATATGTCCATGATCATGTTTCTAATTTAAACAAAAGTAGGGTGATGACAACATGACGTCTGAGAAAGAACCACGATACAGTGCAAAATTGGTTCAGTCAGAGATTCAATAACATATTGTGTTTGATATTTTAAAATAATTGTTCAAAATTAGCTTGGAAATTAAAACTTCAGACAATGTGTGAAGCTGTTTTTTTTTAAAAAAAGGAAAATCACACAACTCTGGTTGAAGCAAATCTATATTCCAAAAGACAGATCGTTCTCAGACACCTGATAACAGGAACTTGGCAGCAATCCAACACTCCCGTGCTGGGTTTGCCTGTCCACACTCTGAGCTCTGGCCTTGTAATTCTGATAAAGTAATGAAAAGTCAAAACAGCTGAAGATGCATTTTAATTGGAACTTACAAATCTCAAGTTCGGCCCAGACAGGAAAAGTTTCATACGGATAACATCTAACATCTGGTGACGACCAGGACACTTTTCCTTTAAATTTTTAGGTTAAACATTCAGGAAAGGCTGGCATGACAGCAGCACCTGTGGAAACTTGTGATGACTCTTGAGATCTCAGAACAACTACAAGCACTTCAAGGCGCTTGGATATCATTCACAACGTACACAGGATACTTGTGTAGCTATATGAACTATGGGGCTTTATATAATTTTATTGATGGGATATGCATCCCAGCAGTCAGAGACTGGACCAAGGATATAGCTTATTTTAATGCTCGACTACAGCTACATTCGGGGACAGACATGGGATGCGTAAACAACTTGTGTCTGCTCCTCACATGTTCCGGTATTGTTTATAATACGAATTAAATATGTACAGTATTTTAAGTAAGGTTATTATGAAGCAGGCTGCCAATGACAAGGGTGCCACTAGATTTTGAGGGCATGACGACCTACACAGAGTTAGAAGAGGTATAATCAATAATGTAGTGACTTGATTTAAGACAGAAACTTCTATATTAAATTCGCTAGACATGCAAAGGTTGAATGCGAAGATAGAACAACTTAGATATTAATGACAGAAAATGGCTGAACAAGCCACATTCCCTGTAAACTGTCTTATGAGACCCGAGCGTGTGTATGTACAGGCAGTATCCACTAAAACAACAAGCTTTTCCCAGCCTGGGCTCTCATTCAGTCACGGCATTACTAGGCCAGCTCCAAACTCAGCATCTCACCATGGCTCGACAGAACAAGTATGAGATTTATCTCTTGAACAATCCAAAGCTCCAATTCCACCATTGCACCACTATTAATCCTGCAAATTTTCTCACCAATCCACCGCTTGAGCAAGAACACCCTGGACACGATTGCATGTCACTTATAAAGGACGATTCGTCTGTCAGGGAGGACCTGTCAGATGCCCCTCTTAATGACCCAGACCTGACCATGTTCACAGATGGAAGTGCTTCCATCGGTGAAAGGGGGGAGCGGTTATCAGGATATGCTATAGTAAATCAGGACGGGAAAACCTTGGAGGCAGCAGCCTTTGAAACCCCGTTCTCAGCCCAACAAGCCGAGTTATTTGCCCTAATTCGCGCCTGTGTCCCCGGAAGGGATTTAAGGGTGACTATTTATACAGACTAGATATGCCTTTGGAGTCACGCATGGCTTTGGCCAAGTATAAGGGAAAAAAATAGACAATTTTTGTTAAACATATTGACTTTTAAAAAAATAAACAAGAAACCAATTTACTTCTCAGATAAATATTTAAATTCTATTCAAGTATATGTACAAAAGGTGACTATTTTCCCAAGAGCATAAAGAAAAAGGCTGCAGCACTACTGACTGTGATAATAATGCACTGCCCATACATCGGGTAAAACCCCCAACAGATATAGGAAATAAACAGGCAGACCACTAAACCAAAGAAGCTTCCCAATGGAAGGAGATGGTGGTGAGTCAGACTAAAAACATCACCAAGCCAGTCTCCCTCGGAAAAGCCAATGCCAAATATTACCAACGTCGTTAAGTTGCAGGATGCTCCTAAAAGTATGAAAGAGTTGTGGGAAGAATTGGGGTGTCATTATGATCACGTAACTAAGTTGTGGGTCACCCCGGCAGGACAAACTTATATGACCGACGCCTTGGCAGCCTGGGTCACTGAATGTGTTCACTTTGCAACTCATTGTGGTGCACGAGCTACGGGTGATATATTGCTGAAGACTTGGTGGCATCCAAGCTGCAGGAAATAGCACAAAACATTAGCAGTCGTTGCCTGGTATGTCAGCGATATAACCCTGGAAAAGCAATACCCTGTGAAATGGGTAAAAGCCCGTTACTGGAAGGTCCCTTTGAGACACTCCAGATGGATTACATTGAGTTGGAAAAATGCCAATGTCATAAACATGTATTGGTTATTGTTGATGTATTTAGTAAGTGGATAGAGGCTTACCCCACTGTAGATAACAAAGCTTCCACAGTAGTAAAAGTTTTGATGAGAGAATTTGTTCCTAGATTTGGGATTCCACATCGATTAAGCTCTGATAATGGACCTCATTTTGTGGGACAGATCAATAAGGAATTTTGTACTCAGCTGGGAATAAAACAACAATTACATTGCGCGTACCGACCCCAGGCAGCAAGAATAGAAGAAAGAGCTAATCAGACATTAAAAACGAAACTGGCAAAACTACAGGCAGAAACTAGAGACTGTAGCCACTTGGCTCAAATTATTGCCGATTGCCCTCTTCCAGATACGTGCAACCCCAGCCGGAAAGCCACGACTGAGTCCCGCCAAAATTCTATACGTCAGACCCTCTCGCACTCCCTGGGATCAAGAAAACAATGACTACTGAAATGGCCAACTATGTGATAACCTTAATTAAGGTGTTGAAAGGCCTCCATTCACGGGTGTGAGCTGCTTATGAGGAAATACCTCCCTTCTGTCACTATTAATCCGGGAGAGTATCTCCTGATTCGTAATTGGATTAGGAAAGGACTGGGGAAAAATGCCTGAACCCACATCCATCATTGTAAGGCCTTGAAGTAACATGAAAAGTAACCTTTTTGTTTCCAAGCCCTAGGTTACTGTTCCACCCAGCCTGTAGGGTGAAGTACCTACTTATCACCGTAGTCCTGCTGGGACTCTTGGAGACAAATAGGGAGGCCAAGCAAAGAACCTGTGGAGGCAGCGGAAAATGAGTCCATCACCTGTGTCAAGACGACACTTTACGCTGCATCAACAACGCCCCGAGGAAGGAGGAATGTGACCCCAGTGGACGGATGTTCGACCTACGTGTGACAACCTCACCAAACCCTGACCTCCTTGATGGAAGAACTGAAGGAAGATTGCCCTGCCATCGGATTGGATGTAGATGGGACTATAGTTGCAAAAACAGGCATAGTACCGCCAGGACAAAAGTATAAGGGAGGGATGTGTTAGTGAAGTATAACCCTTCAAAGGACAAGGCAGAAAAGGGAATTACATATAAACACATATCTGGGCGGATCATGGGGGTCTTATCTGGTGCATTGATTAGTGATCCTGGGAGTGGTAACACTTATAATAATCATGCTTAGCTTCCTAATGAAATGCTTGTGCAAAAGTGTCAGTACAGCAGTAATTCCACAACAGTTAATACAGCAACATGAAGTGAGCCTAATGGATGAGAAAGAAGATGCAGAGGGAAGGAGGAAAATGATAGAAGTGCAGATAGAATGGGAAAGACTGAGACAAGTGGCTATAGATGAGAAGTTATCATGAAATGATAAAAGGGGGGAATGAGAATTTGGTTCAAGTTAGAATCAGAGCTTAATGGGAAATGGAATGAGAGATTGGTCAAGTTAAAAATCAGAGCTTGATGGGTAATGGGATGTCAAGCTTATATACGTGCATTGTGAAATGAATAGCTTCTGCGAGAAAGCGTTATCATGGCCTTGGCTGTCTGGAAAGCCTGTGAACCATCCGTGGGAGACTGTAACTGTTTGTGAGAACTACATTCCTCAGGACTGTCGATAAAAACTTGCTATACTATGAAACATACAAACTAATTATTATTAATGATGGCAAAAAATAATTACTTAAAGGAGGGGCGTAATGAGCTAATTGTATCACTAATGATTGAAAGGCTTGATGGGTTTTGTAAGAATATAGTCAACTGTAACTAAGAGAAATGTGCTTTTCACTTGAGTTACAGCTGTGTTGCAGCCCCACGGTAAATAAAAGGTTCTTTTAAGTTACCTGGTGTTCGACTGCTGATTACCCCTGGACTGCAAAAATTTAGTATTTTCATTTTCATGGCAAAAAACAAGAATTAAATTCATGATTATTCAGTAGTTAACATTGATTATCATTAGTGAATTGGTGTATTAGGTTATCATATTGCAAAGACTAGATCTTTATTTTTTTTAAATAACACGATCAACCAAAATGTTTCCAGAAACTGCAGAGCTATCAGAATTTCTTTGAAAAATAAATTACTTTTATAATTTTGAGAAGTTACAAGACATCATACTCTGCCAAGACTATGTGGGCTGGGCATTGGAGTAATGGAATTGTTACTGGGCTAGTAATCCAGAGACCCAGGTTAATGCTCTGGGGATCTGGGATCGAATCTGCCGATGACATATTGAATTTGAATAAAATCTCAAATTAAAAGTCGAATGATGACATTGTTGATTGTTGTAAAAACCCATCTGGTTCATAAATGTTCTTCAGGAAATCTGCTCTCCTTACATGGCCTGTCCTACACGTGACTCCAGATCCACAGCAATGTTGTGGTTGATTCGTAAGTGCCCTCTGAAATAGCATCAAAAGACAAGCAGTTCAAGGGCAATTGGAATGAGCAGTAAATGCTGGTCCAGCCAGTGACCCCCACCTCCCATGAATGAATAATTTTTAAGGCGGCTCATTGTTCAATCTGAAGATTAGTCAGAAACTGTCTCTTTGATTGGATTTGATTTATTGTCACGTGTACCGAGGTACAGTGAAAGGGTTTGTTCTGCGTACAGTCCAGAAAGATCGTTCCATACATGAAAAAACTCAGACATACGATAAATACACAATGTAAATACATAGACACAGATCCCAGGAGAAGCGTAGATAACTAGTGTATCTTGTATCAAATGTATCAATTACAAATTACTATTAATTAGCTACCAGTCTGTAACAGATGATTAAATAAGCAGTGATCTTTAATTGATTTACAATTAAACAATAATGAATCAGTAGTTATAGTAAAAGTTTGAGTTTTATTTGTTGTAAAAATGTAAAAGCTTAATTGTTGTGTATATAAAGAATGTGCATTGAGGATAAATATAGCAGCAAGAGAGACCTTCCAACTCTGATTAGCCTCAATGTTTGAAACTGTTTGAATAAGGAATTGTGCAGAATCAGGTAAAGGGCAGTGAAACAGTTCGATTGTATTCCTGTCAAAGGTAATGAGAGAAGGTGGTTTTCAGTAATTAAAGATCCAATTAAATTAAACTGGTGCCCAATTGACCAATGGTTATATTACCACAGGCCCAACTCTGACATGAGGTAATGGTCACTTTGGGGGTAAAAGTCGAGTTTCCAAAGGTCTTCCTTGCTGGCCAAGTACTGAAGACTCTCGAGGCCGAGTTCCAAGGAAATTAGTGTCAAAGAAGGAGCCAGGGTGGGTTACGCTTCCACAGACTGATCACTGCCATGAAGTTGTAAACGTCAATTTCTTCAAGTCAGTCAGTAAAGCTTTTCTTTAAAAAAACTCCTTTTTAAATTTACTGTTCAGAATTCTGCCTTTGATTTAATTGGTTAAAGTCATGTCCGAACCAAAGCAAATTTATTAATTGGGGATGTCTGAAATCAATTAATATCAGAAAGCATCAATCTTCAATTTAAAACTTGCACTTCTGTAGCACCTTTCATAACCACAGCATGTCCCAAAGAGCTTCTGAAGTGTCGTCACTGTTATAGGAAATGCAGCAGCCAATTTCCACAAAGCAACATGGCACAAACAGCAATGTGGCAATGTGCAGATGATCTGATTTTGGTGATGTTGATTTAAAAAAAAATACATTTTGTTAAGGTTTTGTAATTTTATAATAATAAGTGACAACAGTAAACAATGCAAATCCACATAAAACATCGTGCATAAATCATCTCCATCCCGAACAAGTCCCTCCTACCCTCAACAGAGAATAGCCTAACTACCCCCCTTTACGTTTTTTGCCTCTGCTGACAGTTAATTTTCTCTAAAGAGGTTGACAAACGGCTGCCACCTCCGGATGAACCCGAGCGTTGACCCTCTGAGGGCAAACTTGATTTTTCAAGTCTGAGAAATCCAGCCACGTCGCTAACCCAGATCTCTGATTCCGGGGGCTTCGAGTCCCTCCACGCTAGCAATATCCGTCTCCGGGCTACCAGGGAGGCAAAGGCCAAGACATCAGCCTCTCTCGCCCCCTGGACTGCCGACACTCCAAAATCCGGCATCTCTGGACTCGGCACCACCCATGTTTTTAGGGCCGTGGACATGACATCTGTAAAACCCTGCCAGAATCCCCCAAGCTTCAGGCAGGCCCAGAACATACGGACATGACTTGCTGTCCCCCCACCCCCCCCCCCCCTCTCCTCTACCCCAAGAAACCTGCTCATCCGGGCCACCGGCATGTGTGCCCGGTGAACGGGGCAGCACGGTGGCACAGTGGTTAGAATCGCTGCCTCACGGTGCCAAAGTCCCAGGTTCGATCCCGGCTCTGGGTCACTGTCTGTGTGGAGTTTGCACATTCTCCCCGTGTTTGCGTGAGTTTCGCCCCAACCCCAAGATGTGTAGACTAGGTGGATTGGCCACGCTAAATTGCCCCTTAATTGGAAAAAATAAATTTGGTACTCTTAAATTTTTTTTAAAATGTCTGCCCTGTGAACGACCATAAATTGTATCAGGCTGAGCCTGGCACATGATGAGGACGTATTGACTCTGCTCAAGGCATCCACCCACAGACCGGCCTCTATCCCTCCCCAGAGCTCCTCTTCCCATTTGCCCTTTAGCTCCTCTATCTGAGTTTCCCCCGACTCCATGAGATCTTTGTAGATATCCGATACCTTTCCCTCTCCCACCTCTCATAACGTTTAAGAGGCTTCTGACTTTGGCCGTAAGTTGCCCGCCCTTCACAAACCCCGTCTGGTCTTCCCTTATCACCTCAGGGACACAGCCCTCTAGCCTTGAGGCCAATATTCTGGCCAACAGTTTGGCATCCACGTTCAATAGGAAGATTGGCCTATATGACCCGCATAGCTCAGGGTCCTTCTCGCACTTCAGGATCGAGGCCTGTGACATTGTTGGGGGAAGGGCACCCTGCTCCCTTGCCTCATTAAATTCCCTCACCAGCAGCGGGCCCAGCATCTCCGAGAACTTCTTATAAAATTCAACTGGGTAGCTGTCCGATCCCGGGGCCTTACCCAATGCCTGGCCCCCAGCCCCTCTACTATTTCTTCAATTCCAATCGGGGCTCCCAACTCCTCCACCAGTCCTTCCTTCGGACATCAACTCACCCAGAAACTGCCTCATCCCCTCTACCCCAGCTGGGGTTCTGACTCCTATAACTTGCTAGAAAACTCCTTAAACACCCCGTTCACCCCTGCTGGGTCCAAGACCGGGTTCCCACCTCTGCCCTTCACTCTTCCAAGCTCCCTGGCCGCCTCCCTTTTCCTCAGCTCGTGCGCTAGCATCGTACTGGCCTCACCATACTCGTATACCGCTCCCCCCTCGCCTTCCTCAGTTGCTCCTCCGCCTTCCCTCCAGATAACAGCTCAAACTCCATTTGTAGCCCCTGCCACTCCTTCAATAACCCCGCCTCCGGGGCCTCCGAATATGTCCTGTCCACCTGGAGTATTTCCCCAACTACCCTATCCCTCTCTGCTCGCTCCACCTTTTCCCTATGGGTCTGTATCGACATTAACTCCCCCCTAACCACTGCCTTCAGCGCTTCCCAAACCGTTGCTGCCGAGACATCCCCCGTGTCATTTATTTCCAAATAGTTCTGGATAGATTCCCTCACCCACCCGCACACCCACTCATCCGCCAACAGTCCCACACCCAACCTCCATTGCGCGCGCTGCCCTCTCTCCTTATTCACCTGTAAATCCACCCAATGTGGGGCATGGTCCGACAGAGCAATTGCCGAATATTCGGTATCAACCACCCCCACCAGCAGAACCACGCTCAGAATAAAGAAGTCGATCCGGCAGTACGCTTTGTGCACATGGGAGAAAAAAAGAAAATTCCTTCACTCTTGGCCGTCCGAACCTCCACGGGTCTACCCCCACCCCACAATTTACTCCATGAACCCCTTTAGTTCCTTCGCTACTGCTGGCACCCTCCCTGTCGTTGACCTCAACTCCCCCCACCTCACCATGATGAACTTGCCCCCACGCCCACCACTATTCTCCCTGCCTCAAATGCCACCCGTTTGTTGATCAGGATAGCGACCCCCCTAGTCTTAAGAGTCCAGCACTGAAATGAAATACTTGGCTGACCCATCCCTTCCTCAATCTGGTCTGATCTATTGCTCTCAGGTGTGACTCCTGTAACATTGCCACTTTCGCCTTCAATCCCTTCAAATGTGTGAACATGTGAGCCCTCTTAACCAGCCTATTCAGCCCTCTAACGTTCCATGTACTGATCACCCTTCTAAGGCCAGCCTCCAGCTCGCGTTCCTCACCTCCGTTGGTCCTCGACCTCCCCTTTTGTCTCTCAGCAACAGTTTCTCCTCTGTCAGAAGAGCAGCTCCCTCTTCCCGCTCCGCCCCACTCTTAGCAGCACAAGAATCCCAACCCCCCTTAACAAACTTACCACCTGCTCACCACCCCCTCCCCCACTGCACTTCCGTGATTTAGCCCACCTAGCCTGGTAACCCACCCATGACGCCAGACATCCTATCCCACCCCCCCTCGAACATACATATTCAAAACATCACAGTCCCCAATCAACACACAGCAGAAAAAATTCCTACACCATTTACCTACTGAAATAAAGTTAACTTACAAATCTAAGCAACGGCCTAAAAAACTGTTACACAGAGAGCACTGCATATACAGATCAAAACTAAAAAAACTTTAACAGAATCGATACCGCAATACCCTCCCCCAAATTTCAATGCCCTCACAATCCTGCCAGCCTTTTGTCTTTGATAAAGTCCATCGCTTCGTCCGGCGATTCAAGGTAAAGTTCTTGGCCCTCAAACGTGACCCACAGACGCATTGGGTATAACAACCCAAACTTCACTCCCTGCTTGAAGAGGGCCGATTTTACCCTATTGAATCCAGCTCGTCTTTTGGCCAGTTTCACGCCCAGGTCCTGGTAGATGCGCAGCTCACAGTTCTCCCACTTGCAGCTCAGTGTCTGCTTTGCCCACCGCAAAATCCGCTCCTTATCCAGGAACCGGTGCATTCGCACCCGGATCACAATTGGAGGTTCATTTTGCTCGCGGCTTCCTCGCAAGTGCTCTATCTACTTCCAAGGGTCGAGAAAACGCCCCATCTCCCATCAGCTTTTCCAGCATATATGTCACACATGCCCTTGCGTCCGACCCTTCACTGCCCTCCAGGAGGCCGACAATCCTCAGGTTCTGTCTCTGGGACCTGTTCTCCAGCTCCTCCTGCAACTTTTTCTGGTGGTCCCTCATCAGCCCCACCTCCACCTCCAAAGCGGTTAAATGGTCGTCGTGCTCAGCCACCTTCTGGATCGCCGGTCTATGGCCTTCCAGTCCCTGTTCCACCCAATCAATCCTTGCCTTAATTAGGTTGCCTTCATTTGCTTGGTGAAGCTCTCCTGAATGAACTCCACCCGCAGTAACATTGACCACTGTGCCACCAAACCGGGATCCTGCGCCTCTGCCATGCTTTCCCGTGCTGCAGGTTCTACAGTCAGCTTCGCTGTTCAACTAATTCTTCTTGGACAACCATTTCTGGTCCACGGCTCCACATACTGGTGGGGGATTTCTCCTCACTGTCTCACTCTCCGCCGATGTTTCTAATAGAATTATGAAAAAAATCGGGAGAAAAGGTTCAAGAGGTCCGTCATGAGCGGGAGCTCCCAAATGTGCGACCTCCTACTCCATGGCCGCCACCAGAAGTCAAAACGATGAACATTTAGAGACAGTTTGGTCCGGTGGGCTCGTGGAAGGGAGGGAAGCAGCAGAGGCAGCTGATCGGATTGACTCAATCTCAGTCACAAAGAAGCTCCACAAGCTCCTCACACTTCTTGTTGGAGGTGAGGATGGAAGAGACAGGGGAGAGCGAGAGAACTTCAAAAGGAAATAACTTGTGTCAGAAATATAAAAAATTTTCAACACACTGCGGATTTAAAACAAATCTAATTTATTTGAATTTTTGCCAGAATATTAACCCCTGTAAATGGGCTGGAGTTTGTTATCAGCAGAAAGAGGCCCAAATGAACATGGTTCTGTCCTGAATGTAAGGAACAGCAAAATCAATCACTGTGATTACTTGTGGCCTCGTCGGTGTCTCAGCAGGTGGGATGAAGTGATGAATCCCTGTCCACACTGGGAGCAGGTGAATGGTCTCTCCACAGTGTGAATTTGCTGGTGTGTGGACAGACTGGATGACTCAGTGAATCTCTTCCCACACTGGGAGCAGGCAAATGGTGTCTCCCCAGTGTGAATTCGCTGATGTACAGTGAGGTCAGATGATTTTCTGAACCCAGTCCCACAGTGAGAGCACCTGAACGGTCTCTCGTCAGTGTGAACACGTTGATGGCGCATCAGATCACGAGAACTTTTATAGCTCTTCCCACAGTCTGGACATTGGAAAGGTCTCTCATCAGTGTGAACTCGCTGGTGTGTCTGCAGGTCGGATGAGTCAGTGAATCCCTTCCCACACTTAGAGCAGCTGAATGGTCTCTCCCCAGTGTGAATTCGCTGGTGCTTCCGCAGGTGGGCGGACTGAATGAATCCCTTCCCACACTTGGAGCAGCTGAATGGTCTCTCCCCAGTGTGAACTCGCTGGTGTCTCCGCAGGGTGTTTGACTGAGTGAATCCCTTCCCACACTTGGGGCAGGTGAATGGTCTCTCCCCAGTGTGACTGCGTCGATGAGTTTCCAGCAGGGACGGGTAAGTGAACCCTTTCCCACAGTCCGCACATTTCCACGGTTCCTCCTCAGTGCGGCTGCATTTCTGTCTCATGGGGCCTGATGATGTGTATGGTTTCTCCCCACTGTGAACGATGCTTTTTCCTTCCATGTTCAAAATCCGCTGATATTCAGGATATGATAAATTGAGGGCTCTGTCAGATCCTAATGTGATGCTTGGTTTGAGTTTCCGGACTTTGAAGCCTCCCCTTCGAACACCCTGTGAAACTGATTGAAAACAGAAAATAGGGAGTGAGGGAGAACCCACAAAAACACAAAGGCAGATTGTGAATTGGGCTGAATGAATCTGGTCATTTGTGGGGCCGGCTCTGGGAAAAAGTGACCATGAAAACTGCTGGATTGTTATAAAAACCCAACTGGCCTCTTTGGGAGAAGTGAGAAAGAGGTGAAGAGAGATTTTGTACATCTACAAGTCATATTAATGAGAATAGATGGCAAAGCTAATTCGATCTGGAGCTTCATAAACAATAACCAAAGAGATAATGCTGGAACATCTCAGCACGTCTGGCAGCATCTGTAGGGAGAGAAAAGGTCTCATGTTGAGTCCAGATGGTCCTTTGTTTGGTCTTTTCTCTCCCTACAGATGCTGCCAGACCTACTGAGATGTTCCAGCATTTTCTCTTTGGCTTCAGATTCCAGCATCCGCAGTAATTTGCTTTTATTCATAAACAGTAATATTGATACCAAAACTATGCTTCTGGTGGCACGGTGATTAGCACTGCTGCCTCACGGCGCCAGGGACCCGGGTTCAATTCCGGCCTTGGTGACTGTGTGGAGTTTGCACTTTCCCCCATGTCTGTGTGGATTTCCAGCCAGTGCTCAGGTTTCCTCCAACAGTCTAAAGAAGGGAACGTTAGGTGGATTGGCCTTGATAAATTGCTTTTAGTGTCCAGGGATGTGCAGGTTAGGTGGGGCTATGGGGGTCACAGGGACAGGGTAGGAATGTGGGCCCAAACAAGTGCCCTTTCAGAGGATCAGTGCAGACTTGATGGGCCGAATGGCCTCCTTCTGCACTGTCGGAATTGTATGGTTCTATTTCTATTCCATGCATCTTTATAAAGCTCTGTCCACCACTCTTCAGGAAGGATGTGAAGATTCTTGAGGGGGTGCAGAGGAGATTTACCAGAATGGTTCCAGCAAAGGAGGTTGAGGGGAGATTTGATTCAGGTCCACAAGATTATGCCAGATAACCTCACACTTGTTTATAATGCCACAATCTTGCCCATTCACCTTGTCTGTCTATTTCTTCTTGCAATTTAATGCAATCATCTATGCTGTCTATGATGCCACCGAACTTTGTATCATCAGCAACTCAGAGAAACTGGTTTAGCACACTGGGCTAAATCATTGGTTTTTAAAGCAAACCAAGGCAGGCCAGAAGCACGGTTTAATTCCCGGACCAGCCTCCCCAAACAGGCGCCGGAATGGGGTGCTTTTCACAGTAATTTCATTTGAAGCCTACTTGTGACAATAAGCGATTTTCATTTAATTTCATTCACAGTGCAGAAAAGGCCCTTCGGTTCACCGAATTTGCACCGACACATGATAAACCTGACCCACCTACCTAATCCCATTTACCAGCACTTGGCTCATAGCTTTCGATGTTATGACGTGCCAGTCTTCATCCAGGCACTTTTTTTAGAGGATGTGAGGCAACCCGTCTCTATCACCCTCCGAAGTCAGTGCATTCCAGACCGTCGCCACCCTCTGGATAAAAATATTTTTCCTCAGTACCTGTGTCAATAAATCTAATCCCCACTCTCTGCTGGTTAGCCAATTCTCGATCCAAGCTAATATATTATCTCTCAACCCCGTGGGATTTTACGTTGATTATTATCTTGTGTGACACCTTATCAAACATATTCTGGGAGTCCAAATACATCTACAGGACCCCATTATCCACTTGGCTTGTTACATCTTCCAAGAACTGGAAGAAATGAATCAAACACAATCTACCCTTCGCAAAACCACGCTGACTCTGATGGATTGCAGTTTGACTTTCCAAATGTCCAGATACTGCTTCCTCAATAACGGATTCCAACAGTCTCCCAACAACAGGCTTTAAACTAACTAGTTTCCTACTTTCTGCCTTTTTGTCCTAATCCAATGACATTGGAGAATTTCTCAGTGGAGCCTCATTCACAATCACTGAGACTAACTTTAGATTCAAGATTTTATTAATTTAATGGATTGGAGCCCATGTCCCCAGATCATTTTCCTGTCTCACTGGGTGACTAATGCAGTGACATTGTCACTGGGTCAGTGTCTCTCCCCCCCTGGTCTCTATGAAGTTGTTTGTGGAGGGAAGCCGGAAGTGACGGACAGTGAGAGTGGAGAATCTTCATTGTTCGGCTCTGGGCCCCAGTGGGGTTTGTAAACACCGCCCCCCAACACTGACCGCTCACCTGACACCTCACAATGCTCGGACAATGATTGACGGTATCGCGAGACCAATAGGAATAGAGTGGGCGGGTCCGAGTGGACTGGTCCTCCAGCCAATCGGAGTGAATCAGGGGCGGGACTGGGCTGGGTGAAGCATGCGCATTGAGATTAATGGTGACGCGCAAAAGGTTGTTTCTCGGATCCACAATCCATGAAGGTGGGAATGGCGGGACGGAGGGAGACCTGGAACTCTTCGTAAACATGTTATATCAACCGAACATCTGACAAAATAACCTGCCGGTACCTGGCGATCTGAGCGGAGGCTGCAGCTTTGTAACAGACGAGACTATGCGGCTGCCATTTTTATTTGGTGCTGGCAGCCGCACGCATGCGCACTCGGTATCATATTTGGAGCACTTGCGGCAGTGCGCACGCGCACCCACCATCTTTATTGGGGCACGAGCTGCAGAGCGCATGCTTAGTCGCCATCATTGTTGGGGGCAACATTTTAAAATGTGTTTTCATGACAGAATGTCCAGCAGACTGTTTCACTCTGAGTTACAAATTCTTATTTACGGGGCAGAATATATGTCGAGGGCAATGACAATAATTCTAATTTATATTGTGACTTGAACAGAATGTAATTTTTTAAGACTTTCAGAGAAACGTTACAAAATAACAATTGACACTGAGCCACATGAGGAGATATTAGATTTTAAGGTGAATCTTAATGGAGGAAATTGAGTCAGAGTTAGAGAGTTTTAAGGAGGAAATTCCAGAAATTGAGGCCTTGGCAACTCCGTAATGGTGGAGAGATTAGAATCAGGAATTCTCAAGTGGCTGGAATTAAATGAGTGCAGAGATCTCAAAAGGATGTATGTGGAGGAGATTACAGTGATTTGGCTGATCACTACCATGGAGAAAAAGAATAATGAGATTTAAACTTTTTTGTGTCTTTTAAAAGGAAGCATTTGCAGATCAATGGGACAGGGGCTGGTGTGAGTAAGCACATGGGTAGCAGAGTTTGGGATGGGATGGAGGGGGTTGTTTAATGTTCGAGTCCGGCTGCGAGTGCGTTGGAATAATTTGTTTGAGAGGTTACAGAAGAATGGATGATGGTTTCTGCAGCAGATGAACAGAGACTAAGGTGGAGTTGAGCTATGTTCCTGAGGTGGCAATCTTGGTGACAGTGTGGGTATGTGGTCAAGAGCTCATCTCGGGGTGAAATATTTCACCAGGGTTGTGAACAGTCTGCCTTAGCCTCAGACGTTGGACAGGAATTGAATTGGTAACAAGGGGATGGAGCTTGTAGAGGGGATGAAAGGGAATGGGTTCAGTCTTCTCAATATCTAAATGGAGGAAAGTTCTGCTCATCCAGCACTGGATGTCGGACAAGATCGGACAGTGTGTGTCTTGGAAAGGAACTTGCAGATGGTGATGTTCACATATATCTGCTGTCCTGCTCCATCCAGGTGGTGGAGGTTAAGTATTTAGGAGATTCTGTCAAATTGTGATTCAGTTGTTGGTCCATTGCTTCCTATTATCCACACTCCTTCCTCACTCTCTCTCCCTTTCCATCAATCTTTCAGATTCTCTCTCTCACTCACTTTTTCTCTTTCACTCTGTTTCTCACATAGAATTCTCTAGCCCAGAGGGTTGTGGATGTTAATAATAATCATTATTGTCACAAGTAGGCTTACATTAACACTGCAATGAAGTTACTGTGACCATCATTGAATATATAAGGCTGAGATGATGAGATTTTTGGTCTCTCAGGCAGTCAAAGGACATAGAGAGCTAACGGGAAAGTAGAATTGAAGACTGAGATCAACCACAATCGTGTTCAATGGCAGAGCAGGGTCGACGGGCCGAATGGTCTACTTGTGCTCTTATTTCTTGTGTTCTTGCAGAGGCCTGAATCTTGTGTGGGCTCAGGCTGAGTGACAGTTTCCCTTCCCTGAAGGACATTAACAAACTAGTTCACTTTTCACAAAAGGTTCAACAGTATTCCTGGTCACTTTTTCCCCAGTGTCGGCCCCACAAGTGACCAGATTCGTTCAGCTCAATTTCACAACCTGCCTTTGTGTTTTGTGGGATCTGTCACTCCCTTTTTTCTGTTTTAAATCAGTTTCACAGGGTATGAGCAGGGAAGGATGTGCAGTTGGGAAACTCCAACCAAGCACCACATCAAAATCTGACAGTCGTGTAACTGATTGGAACCCGAATATCATCAGATTTTGAACACGAAAGGAAAAAGCACAGTTCACAGTGGAGAGAAACTGTACACGTGTTCTGTGTGCGGACAAAGCTTCAGCCGATCATCTGGTCTGTCAAAACACAAGCGCAGTCACAGCAGGGAGAAACCATAGAAATGTGGGGACTGAGGCAAGGCGTTCAATTACCTATCTGACCTGGCAACTCATCGACGCATTCACACTGGGGAAAGGCCTTTCACCTGCCCCGAGTGTGGGTGTGGATTCACTTAGTCATACAGCCTGTCGATGCACCAGCGTGTTCACACTGGGGAAAGGCCTTTCACCTGCCCCGAGTGTGGGCGTGGATTCACTCAGTAACACAGCCTGTTGATGCACCAGCGAGTTCACACTGGGGAAAGGCCTTTCACCTGCCCCAAGTGTGGGTGTGGATTCACTTAGTCATACAGCCTGTTGATGCACCAGCACGTTCACAATGGGGAAAGTCCTTTCACCTGCCGAGAATGATTCAAGCTGGCACTTGGTACTCCGGTTCCCCAGTACAGACACCCTTCACTTTAAAAATAACATTTCATTCAGAGATAAGATAAACCACCACTGGTTCTGCCACTGTTCCCCCCACCCCCCCCCCCCCCCCCCCCCCTCCCCGGTCCCCCAACCCCCCGCAGGCCCAGAGGGACAGTGAGAGTCCTAAACATTGTTGTACCATCTGATTGATATTTCATACGAGCCTTTTTCTGTTCCATAGAATCCTTTCAGTGCAGAACGAGGCCATTCGGCCAATCAAGTCTGCATGGACTCTCCAATACGGCACCCCACTCAGGACAACACCTCCACCCTATCCCCAGAAACCCACCTAACCTTTGGACACTCAGGGTCAATCTTTTAGAATGACCATTCCACCTAACCTGCGCTAACCACAGTCTTTGGGCTGTGGGAGGAAACTGGAGCACCCGGAAGGAACCCACGCAGATACTGGGAGAAAGTGCAAACTCTACACAGTCACCCGAGGCTGGAATCAAAACCCCCTCCCTCTGATCTCCAGTCAGCCTCTGTTCGAATGAAAAGAGCCCCAGTTTCTCTAATCCCTTCTGGTAACTAAAGCCTCTCTTCCCTGGGGTCATCTCAGTGAATCTTTTCTACACCCTCTCCATGGCCTTGACATCCTTCCTGGTGTAAGATCCCCAAAACCTGATCTAATATTCCAACTGCAGTCTAACCAATGATTTGTACAGATTTACATGACCTCTGTCCTTTTGTACTCCACACTTAGAATTATAAAACCTTGGATCCCATGTGTTTTTTAAAAAACGTTGTCAACTTGTCCTCCCACATTTAAATATTTGTGTATCTGAACTCTTTTTAGGGTTAGGGAGATATTAACAAAACATGGCTGAAATACATTGACATCCAATGTCTGATATAATTTTATTTACAGCGCTGCAATAATACAGACAGTCAAATCCTTACATGGTTCTGGTCCTCAGTGAAATACTGAAATGATGAACTTTAGATATACTTCATATATTCCACAGGAAACAAATTACATTTGGTTTGTCCACATTGAGTCCTTTTTTTAAATTTAGAGTACCCAATTGTTTTTTTTTCAATTAAGGGGCAATTTACTGTGGCCAATCCACCTACCCATCACATCTTTGTGTTGTGGGGGTGAAACCCACGCAGACACAGGGAGAATGTGCAAACTCCACACGGACAGTGACCCAGGGCCGGGATCGAGCCTGGGTACTCAGCGTCATGAGGCAGCAGTGTTAACCACTGCGCCACCCCATCCACATTTAAATTTTATAAATTTTTACAGATGCACCACAGAAATGAAATGAAAAAATGAAAATCGCTTATTGTCACAAGTAGGCTTCAATGAAGTTACTGTGAAAAGCCCCTAGTCACCACATTCCGGCACCTGTCCGGGGAGGCTGGTACAGGAATCGAACCGTGCTGCTGGCCTGCTTGGTCTGCTTTAAAAGCCAGCGATTTAGCTGAGTGAGCTAAACCAGCCCCTGGTTTAAGCAACCTATCTTACTGCATCACACCTTGTATGGTAACTGATCAGCCCAAGACCGGATTAACCATGCTAAATTGCCCCTTAGTGCTCAGAAAACATGCTTAAGGTTAGGTTAGGGTCGTTGGTATAGGGAATGGGAGTGGACTTTTATAATCTTTATTATTATTGTCACAAGTAGGCTTACATTAACACTGCAATGAAGTTACTGTGAAAGGCCCTAGTTGTCACATTCCGGCGCCGGTTGGGGTACAGTGTGGGAGAATCCAGAATGTCCAATCCACCTAGCAGCACGACTTTTGGGACTTGTGGGAGGAAACTGGAGCACCCGGAGGAAACCCACGCAAACACGGGGAGAACATGCAGATTTCAATGTGGGTTTTGAGGAGAGATTTAGCCTGCTGCTGCTGAGTAGACTGAACACTGGTTCTGAAATACTGTCACACTGATCCAAATCCTCCCAGTCAATCCAGAGTTCAGATTTAAGTAGAATTATTTAAGTTAAAAAACTGGTCCCATTTAATTTCTTTAAACTTGGGTCAGCAAACCCCGTCACACAAACTACAAGAGATAGTCTTTCAGATTAATTATTCCTTTAATGTCTGTGCTGTTCTGAATGTTGACAGTATTAACCTTCTCCTTAACATGCGCTTACCCTTCTTTAGGTTAATTCTAAAAATGTTTAACTAACTTGCTGGAGTTTTTTGAGGAGCTAACAAAAAGCGTTGATGAGGGTAATGCTGCAGATGTGGTATACATGGACTTTCAAAAGGCATTTGATGCAATGCCACACAACAGACTTGTGAGCAAAGCTATAGCTCATGGAATAAAAGAGACAGGAGCAACATGGATACAATATTGGCCGAGTAGTAGGAAACAGAGAGGACTGGTCAATGGATATTTTTTGGGTCTGGCGGAAGAGTTTAGTCATGTTCCCCAGAGGGTGGTATTGGGACACCTGCTTTTCTTGATATATATCAATGATCTAGACATTGGTGTACAGGGAACAATTTCAAAGTTTGCGGATGATACAAAACAAAAGTACTCAGTATCCTGGGATTTATTATTCTGTGGCACAGTGGTTAGCACTGCTGCCTCACAGCACCTGGGACCTGGGTTCAATACTAGCCTTGGGTGACTGCCTGTGTGGAGTTTGCATGTTCTTCCGTGTCTGCATGAGTTTTCTCTGGGTGCTGCTGGTCCCCGCCCCCCCCCCCCCCCCCCCCCCCAACAGTTCAAAGGTGTGTTGGTTAGGTGGAGTTACTGGGATAGGGATGGGAAGTGGGCCTAGGTAGGGTGCTCTTTCGGTGAGTCGGTGCGGACTTGATGGGCCGAATGGCCTCCTTCTGCACTGTATGGATTCTATGATTAATAGGGGAATAGAGTAGACGAGCAAAGAGATTATGCTGAACTTATACAAGGAACTTGTTAGAACCATTCTTGGAAACTTCTTCTGCACTCTCTCCAATGTGTTCCCATCCTTTCTATGGAGTGGCGCCCAGAACTGTGCACAATATTCCAGTTGAGGTCTCAAAGGGCATGAACGGAGGTGAGGGAAACGAGAGAAAGAGGAGTTCAGGGCCTGGACAAAGGGGAATTTTAGAGGAGACTTGGCCCAGTGGGTGAGGGGAATTATCAACAGCAGAGAAAGCTGATTGAATGGACTCAATCTTAGTGACAAAGAAAAGCATGAGTTCCTCCTCCATGAGCACTTGTGGGGAGGTGAGGATGGAGGAGGCAGGGGAGAGGGAGAGACCTTCAAAAAGAATTGTTTACGTTGACAATATTAAGATTTAACACACAAATCTTTTATTTTTACTTTTTCCAATTTAGTGGAGATTTTGCGTGGCCAATCCACCTACCCTGCACATCTTTGGGTTGTAGGAATGAAACCCATGCAGATACAGGTAGAAAAGGCAAACTCCACACCGACAATGCCCAGGGCCGCGATGAAAGCCGGGTTCTCGGCGCCGTGACTCAGCAGTGCTAACCACTGCGCCACCTTTCCGTGGGCCACACACAAATCATTTAACACAAAGCTCATTTATTTGGCTTTTATCGAGAATATTAACCCCTATAACTGGCCGATGATCATGAAGTCCTCCAAGGGGCTGGAGGCAGAGGTAGCGGTCGCTATGGACATGGAGAAGGCGTTCGACCAGGTTGAATGGAATTATTTGTGGGAGTCCTGGGATGGTTTGGGCAGGGCTTTATTGACTGGGTTCGGTTGCTGTACCAGGCACCAGTGGCGAGTGTGCGGACGAACCGGGTGAGCTCGGACTACTTTAGCCTGCACCGGGGGGATAAGGTAGGGAATGTCCCCTCTCCCCACTGTTGTTTGACTTGGCTATAGAGCCATTGGCGATGGCGCTGAGAGCGTCAAAGGATTGGAAGGAGCTGGTCCGTGGGGGGCTGGGGGGGGGGGGGGGGGGGAGTGGAACACAGGGTCTCGTTATATGCAGATGACCTACTCCTATACAATTCTTTTTTTTTTAAATAATTTTTATTCAAAATTTTCATAAAATATCAACAACAAAAAGTAATTTTTTTTTACAAAGAACAGAAAAAATGAAGAAACAGTCCACCCCCCCCCCCCCCCCCCCCCACACGCATACACAAAGGAAGAGGTAAATTAACACCTGCCATTCGCACACAACACGCGCCCGCCCCTTCGACACCCCCCCACCACAGTGTGTACATAGAGAAAGAAATAAATCAACGCCCCCCATTGGCACAGAACAAATATGCCCGTCCCTTCGGTCCAAAACAACGAAACACCCCTCCTCCCTCCCCCCGGTTGCTGCTACTACTGGCCTTTTCCTATCGTTCTGCCAGGAAGTCCAGAAATGGCTGCCACCTCCCGTAAAACCCCTGCACTGATCCCCTTAGGGCAAATTTCACATTCTCTAATTTAATAAACCCTGCCATATCGTTGACCCAGGCCTCCACGCCTGGGGGCCTCGCATCCTTCCACTGAAGAAGAATCCTCCCCCGGGCTACTAGGGACGCAAAGGCCAGAACTCCGGCCTCTTTCACCTCCTGCACTCCCGGCTCCACTGCAACCCCAAAAATTGCGAGCCCCCAGCCCGGATTGACCCTGGATCCTACCACCCTCGACACCGTCCTCGCTATGCCCTTCCAAAATTCCCCCAGCGCTGGGCATTCCCAGAACATATGGGCATGATTTGCTGGGCTCCCTGAGCACCTAATACACCTGTCCTCACTCCCAAAGAACCGGCTCATCCTTGTCCTGGTCATGTGAGCCCTATGCAGCACCTTAAACTGTATGAGGCCAAGCCTCGCACAAGAAGAGAAGTTCACCCTTCCTAGGGCATCCGCCCACGTCCCCTCCTCAATCTCCTCACCCAGCTCCTCCTCCCATTTACCCTTCTACTCCTCAACCGAGGCCTCGTCTACCTCCTGCATCACCTGGTACGCTTCCGAGATCCTCCCGTCACCAACCCACACCCCCGAGAGCACCCTGTCCTGGACCCCACGTGGCGGCAGTAGAGGGAACCTCGCCACCTGCCGCCTGCAAATGCCCTTACCTGCATGTACCTAAAGGCGCTCCCCGGGGGGAGCCCGAACTTCCCCTCCAGCACACCCAGGCTCGCAAACTTCCCGTCTACAAATAGGTCCCTCAACCTCCTGATACCTGCCCTGTGCCAACTCAGGAACCCGCCATCAATTCTCCCCGCAACAAACCGGTGGTTGCCCCGAATCGGGGCCCCCACCTCCCCCCTGTGCCATCTCCTATACAATTCTGACCCATTAGCGGGCATGGGAGAGTTTATGCGGATCTTTGGGGAATTTGGCCGGTTCTCAGGATACAAATTGAACATGGGTTTTTGCGATCTGGTCGAGAGGGCAGGAGCTGGGGGAGCTGCCGTTTAAAGTGGTGGGAGGGAGTTTCCATTACTTGGGAATTAGGCTGGCACGGGGATGGGAGCAGGTACATAAATTAAATTTGATCCGGTTTGTTGAACAAATGAAGGAGGACGTTCGGAGGTGGGACATGCTCCCGTGGTGGGGAGGGAACAGTAAAAATTAGATTTTTGTTTATTTTCCATTTTCCAGTGCGTCCCTATTTTTATACCAAAGACGTTTTTTAAGCGGGTGAACAAGGTGATCTCTGGTTTTGTGTGGACGGGTTAAACCCCGCGAGTAAAGAGAAGTGTTGCTGAGCAGAGGGGGGTGGGGTGGTGCTGCCAAACTTGAGTAACTACTACTGGATGGCAAATATAGCCATGATTAGGAAATGGGTAGTGGGGGAGGGTCGGCGTGGGAGCGGGTAGAGACAGCATCATGTAAGGGCACAAGTTTGGGGGCATTGATATCGGCTCCTCTGCCATTCTCGCTGGCCCGGTACTCCACATGCCCAGTGGTACTGGCGGCCCTGAGAGTTTGGGGGCAGTGGCGGAAGCATATGGGAGTGGAGGGAGTGTCGGTGTGGGCATCAATTTGTGGCAACCACCAGTTAGTCCCGGGGAGCCTGGATGGGGAGTTTTGGAAGTGGCAGAGAGCAGGCATTGAGAGGCTACGAGATCTATTTATTGATGGGAGCTTTCCATGTTTTGAGGATTTGGAGGCGGAGTTTGAATTGCCGGGAGAGAATGGGTTTCGATATCTGCAGATAAGGCATTTTGCGCTAAGGCAGGTTCCAACTTTTCCGCTTCTACGGCTACAGGGGATACAGGACCGGGTAGTTTTTAGAACGTAGGTGGGGGAGAGGAAGGTTTTGAAAATGTATAACAAACTTATGGAGTGAGAGGAAACCCAGATAGGTGAGCTAAAGCGTAAATGGGAAGATGAGCTGGGAGGGGAGATAGAGGTGGGTCTGTGGGAGGATGCGCTGAGCAGAGTCAACACGTCCTCATCATGTGCCAGGCTCAGCCTGATACAATTCAAGGCGGTTCACCGGGCACACATGACAGTGCTTCATTTTTAATTTCAGTGGCCTGGATGAGCATGTTTTTTGGGGTGGAGGACAGGTGTGTGAGGTGCACGGAAGGGCCCGCATTCCATGTTCACGCCAACTCCGGTTAGGGGATACTGGCAGGGATTAGCAGATGTCATGTCCAGGGTGCTAAAGACGAGGGTGGCGCTGGGTCCAGAGGTGGCAATTTACGGAGTGTCGGAAGACCCGGGAGTCCAGGGGGCAAGAGAGGCTGACGTTTTGGCTTTTGCCTCCTTGGTAAACCGGAGACAGATATTGTTAGCATGGAGGGATTCGAAGACCCCAAAATCAAAGGTATGGGTTAGCGACAAAGCTGGGTTTCTCAGTCTTGAGAAAATGATGTTCGCCCCAAGAGGGTCAATGTTCGGGTTTGTTCGGAGGTGGCAGCCGTTTATTGACTTCTTCGGAGAAACCTAAACTGTCAGTGGGTTCGATAAGGTGAGGGGGATAGGAGGGGAGTCAGGCTATTTTGTGTCTAGAGTAGGCAGGAGCTGTGGGAGAAGGAGGGATGTGTTACTCACTGAATTGTGTTTACATTTGTGTTGGTGTCGTTTGTTATAAAATCATAAATGCCTTCATAAAATGTTTTTTTTTAAAAAAGAGTATTGATAGGCAGAGGGATCTGGGTGTACAGGTACACAGGTCACTGAACGTGGGAGTACAGGTGGAGAAGGTCCTCAAGAAGACATACGACATGCATGCCTTCATCGGCCAGGGTATTGAGTTAAAAAATTGCCATGTTGCAACTTTATAGAAACTTAGTTTAGCCGCAATTGGAATATAGTGGTCAATTCTGGTCGCCAGGCTACCAGAGGAATGTTGAGACTTTGGAGAAGATACAGAAAAGATATACCAGATGTTGCCTGGTCTGGAGGGTATTAGCTATGAGAAGAGATTGGAGAAATCAGGTTTGTTCTCACTGGAACAACGGAGCTTGAGGAACGGCCTTATTGAAATCTACAAGATTATGAGGGGTATAGACAGAGTGGATAGTCAGAAACTTTTTCCCAGGGTGGAAGAGACAATTTCTAGGGGGCATAGGTTTTAGGTGCGAGGGGCAAGTTTAAAGGAGATGTATGAGGCACGTTATTCTACACAGAGGGTGGTGAAAGCCTGGAACTCGCTGTCGGGGGAGGTAGTGGAAGCAGGGACGATAGTGAGTTTTATGGGGCGTCTTGACAATAATATGAATAAGACGGGAATAGAGGAATGTGGTCACCAGAAGGGGAGGGGCTTTTAGTTCAGATGGGTGGAATGTTTGGAGGGCCTGTTCCTGTGCTGTACTTTTCTTTGTTCTTTATGACCATCAAACTGCATTACCCTTTGACCTGGGTAATTTGACACACATGACCCTGGTTTGTAGAGACCCAGGTCCCTGATTGATGAAGCAGAACAATGGCAGATAAGGAAAGATAATGAAGCAAATTCTGCTCTCTGGATCCCACTGCCTCATGGGATGTCCTGCCCCATGTGTCCAAACATCTGCAGCTCTGTTCAGTCACATGAAGACCCGGGGCAGAAAAACATGACCCTGAGAGTAGACGCCATCCTCGAATCGAGCGACTGCTGATGACAAAAGGGTCAATGTGCAGCAGGAGGGGTCATCCTGGACCAGGCAGCAGGAGGGGTCATCCTGGAGCAGGGAGCAGGAGGGGTCATCCTAGACTAGGGAGCAGGAGGGGTCATCCTGGAGCAGGCAGCAGGAGGGTTCATCCTGGAGCAGGGAGCAGGAGGGGTCATCCTGGACCAGGCAGCAGGAGGGGTCATCCTGGACCAGGCAGCAGGAGGGGTCATCCTGGACTAGGGAGCAGGAGGGGTCATCCTGGACTAGGGAGCAGGAGGGGTCATCCTGGAGCAGGGAGCAGGAGGGGTCATCCTGGAGCAGGAGGGGTCATCCTGGAGCAGGGAGCAGGAGGGGTCATCCTGGAGCAGGGAGCAGGAGCGGTTATCCTGGAGCAGGGAGCAGGAGGGGTCATCCTGGACCAGGGAGCAGGAGGGGTCATCCTGGAGTAGGGAGCAGGAGGGGTCATCCTGGAGCAGGGAGCAGGAGCGGCCATCCTGGACCAATTGAGCAGGAGGGGTCATCCTGGAGTAGGGAGCAGGAGGGGTCATCCTGGAGCAGGGAGCAGGAGGGGTCATCCTGGAGCAGGAGCAGGAGGGGTCATCCTGGAGTAGGGAGCAGGAGCGGTCATCCTGGACCAGGGAGCAGGAGGGGTTATCCTGGACCAGGGAGCAGCAGGGGTCATCCTGGAGCAGGGAGTAGGAGCGGTCATCCTGGACCAGGGAGCAGGAGCGGTCATCCTGGAGCAGGGAGCAGGAGGGGTCATTCTGGAGCAGGGAGCAGGAGGGGTCATCCTGGACCAGGGAGCAGGAGTGGTTATCCTGGACCAGGGAGCAGGAGGGATCATCCTGGAGCAGGGAGCAGGAGGGGTCATCCTGGACCAGGGAGCAGGAGTGGTTATCCATGACCAGGGAGCAGGAGGGGCCATCCTGGACAGAGAGCAGGAGGGGTCATCCTGGACCAGGGAGCAGGAGCGGTCATCCTGGACCAGGCATCAGGAGGGGTCATTCCGGACCAGGGAGCAGGAGCGGTCATCCTGGAGCAGGGAGCAGGAGCGGCCATCCTGGAGCAGGGAGCAGGAGGGGTCATCGTGGAGCAGGCAGAGAGAATGCTGTGGGTTTCTACCCTGGACTGTGTGAAGGGGAAATAAATAGTACATGTTAAGGTTATGATATGATTTAAGAATGAGGTTTCAGTCTGAATAAAACACCAGAAAAGGGGTTACAGATTGTTACAAAAATTCAAATTGACCTTTGTAAAACTTTAAGCACAAGTCAGCAGAATTTGCAGCTATGTTCTCACAAGGACAGCGAACTTCAATAACAAGGAACAGGAGGTAACGGCTGTCTCAGTAACAGATAGGGACAGTGGACAATAACAAGGAACAGGAGGTAACGGCTGTCTCAGTAACAGATAGGGACAGTGGACAATAACAAGATAAGCAGCGCCTGCAAAGAGTAGGTGAAAGTGTGTGTTTATATATACCAGATTGAAACTTTAAACAATGACTGTGCATGTGTTCAATAAGTTAGAACTATGTGCCACTTTGTGTGAACAATAAAATCAGTTCAGCAAGATGCTTGTTGAGCTATCTCTCGTAAATCTGCTCGGATATTCCTGTGAATCATTTGTTCGGAGAAGTTAACGGTGCCAGCTTGAGAACGATGACAACTGACAGTGAGGTTTCTGTTCATTTACAGGATACTGGAAGAGGAGGTTTAGCAGACTGGAAACTCAAACCAGACATCACATGGCGATCTAACAGAGTCACTCGATTCATCAGAACCTGAATTTCAGCAGCATCTGGGTGTGGAAGGTAAAAGGTTTGTCTGTTCTGTCTGTGAGGGAAGATTTCAGGTCTCAGTGTGACTGGAAAAGCCCCGAGATTCACAAACCCTGGTTAGACCAAACCTGGAGAATTGTGTTCAGTTCTGGGCAACAAACCTGAGGAAGGATAGAATGGCCTCAGAGGGACTGTAGCACAGATTTACCCGAGTGATATCTGAACCCCCCCGGGGTTAAATTACAAGGTGCAACAAAGGAAAGACTGTGTGGACTGTGCACATTCTCCCCAGTCTGCGTGGGTTTCCTCCGGGTGCTCCATTTGCCTCCCACAAACATGTGCAGGTTAGGTGGATTGGCCATGCTAAATTTTCCCTTTGTGTACAAAGGTAGTGTTATGGGAATAGGGTGGGAGAGTAAGCCTCGGTAGGGTGTTCTTTCAGAGGGACAGTACAGACTCGATGGACCGAATGGGCTCTTTCTGTACTGTAAGGATTTAAGGATTTCTTGGAAAGAGCCATAGAGTCATAATGGTACAGAGGAGGCCATTCCACCCATTGAGTCCGTGCCAGCTCTCCACAGCAATCCAGTCAGTCCCATTCTCCTGTTCTATCCCGTGTCCTTGCAGGTTTATTTCCCTCATGTCTCTCCAATGTTCTTCAAAATCATTCATCGTGCCTATTTCCACCCCCTCGTGGGCAGCAGGTTTTGGGTCATTATCATTCACTGTGTAAAAATATTCTCCCTCACATCCCCGTCTATCTCTTATCCAAAATGTAAATCTCTGTCCCAGATTTTTTTTGTCTACCTGATCCAAACCCGTCAGAATCTTGAGAACCTGAATCAAATCTCCCCTCAGCTTCTTTTGCTCCAACTATTCTGGTAAATCTGTAACTTCTCAAGAATCTTCACATCTTTCCTAAAGTCTGGTGACCAAATCTGGACACAATACTGGAGATGTGACCTAACCAGAGCTTTAGAAAGATTCAGCATAACTTCCCGGGTTTTGTATCAGTATTCCTACTTGTGAAGCTCAACACCCCATTGGCTTTACTAACTAATCTCTCAATATGTCTTTCAGATATACAAAATCCTTTTCCTTTACTTGCCACCTCTATCTCTGTCCTTTCTGAGAGGCCAGAGTCCTGTGTAGGTCCAGACCAAGTGGAAGGTTCCCTCTCTAATGGATATTAGCGAATCAGCTGAGTTTTCACAATAATCCAGTAACTTTCATCATCACTTCTTCCTGGTCTCCGGTAGCACGGTGGTTAGCACTGTTGCTTGACAGCTCCGGGGTCCCAGGTTCAATTCCCGGCTTGGGTCACTGTCTGTGCGGAGTCTGCACTTTCTCCCTGTGTCTGTGTGGGTTTCCTCCAGGTGCTCCAGTTTCCTCCCACAGCCCAAAGATGTGCAGCTCAGGTGGATTGGCCATGATAAATTGCCCTGAGTGTCCAAAAAGGTTGGGTGGGGTTACTGGGATAGAGTGGAGGTGTGAAGCAACAGAAAAGTATATTTAGCCTTCAGAGAGCAAGTCTGCAACAATTTGAAATGAATTCCAGGATCTCTGATCAATCCGATATCCATTATCAGGAAATGTGTTTGCAGACAGGAAGCAGGTGAATATCCTCTCTCCACTTTGTAATTGACAAGTTTACAGTTGTGATGATGATCAAATCCTTTAACACGCACACACACACACACACACACACATACACACCCTCTGTGCAGTGTGAACTCACTGACGAGTCAGAAGTTTAAATGACTGAGTGAATCCCTTCCCACACACGGAGCAGGTGAACAGTCTTAGCCCAGTGGGAACTTGCTGGTGTATCCACAGATTGGATGATTAATGAATCCAATCTCACGTCATATCACTGGGCAGCCTTTCCCCAGTATGAACAATTTGATGATTGATCAGGTCAGTTGAAACATTTCCACACATGGAGATAGTGAATGACTGTCCAACAGGCGACTGTGTGATTGAGTGAATCCCTCCACACACAGAGCAGGTATTCAGCCTTTCCTCAGTATGAACTCACTGGTGTCTCAGAAGGGTGTATGTCTGATATACTCTCTACTCACACAGGGCATCAGACAGCCCCTCCCCGTTGTGAGTGCGCTGGTGTGTCAGCAGGTTGGATAACTGAGTGAATCCCTTCCCACACTGAGAGCAGCTGAACGGCCTCTCCCCAGTGTGAAGTCGCTGGTGTGTCAGCAGGTAGGATGAGGTAGTGAATCCTTTACCACACACAGGGCAGGTGAATGGTCTCTCCCCAGTGTAAATACGCTGATGTACAGTGAGATCAGATGATCGCCTGAACCCAGTTCCACAGTCAGAGCACCTGAACGGTGTCATGTCAGTGTGAACACGTTGATGGGACATCAGTTCCCCAGAACCTCTACAGTGCTTCCCGCAGTCTGGGTATTTAAAAGGTCTCTCGTGGGTGTGAACTCGCTGGTGTCTCAGCGGGTTGGCTGAGTGAGCTAATCCCTTCCCACACTCGGAGCAGCGGAATGGTCTCTTCCCAGTGTGGACTCATTGGGGTCAATAGGTGGGATGAGGTAGTGAATGTCTTCCCACACTCAGAGCAAGTGAGCGATCTCTCCCCGTGTGAGTGTCACTGTGAATTTCCACTTCAATGGGTAATTGTATCCCTTCCCACAGTCCGCACGTTTCTACGTTCTCTCTCTGCTGTAACTGCGTTTGTCTCAACAGGACAGCTGATCGGCTGAAATCTCAGCCACACAGAACCTGAGCACAGTTTCCACTGTGAACGGTATTGTTTCCCGTCCATGTTCAAAATCCGTCAGCATTTGGATGATGATGAAATTTTCACCCATTCCTTTGTTCTCTGTAGATTTAACAGTTCTAATGCAGTCCCAGCTGGTCCCCCACATTAAACCTCCCTATGAACCCGAGATCTTTATTGCTTAATCACACCAAGTTTCAGTCATGCTCACAGACCTACAAAGGCTCCCAGTTACGAAGCAGATACATTAAAAAAGTCTCCATGCTCTTGTTCCCCCCTCACCCCCTTCCACTCTCTATAATCTCCTCCATGCCATTCTCTATCTCTCTGTAATCTCCTCCATGCCATTCTCTATCTCTCTGTAATCTTCCCCCATGCTCTGGTCTCTCTCTCTCTGTAATCTCCTCCACGCTCTTATCTCCCAGTCTCTGCAATCTGCTCCAGCCTCACAACCTCCAAGGTCTCTGCACTCCTCTCATTCCAGCTTCCTGACCATTCCTGATTTTAATCACTCCATGTTTGGTATCCATGCCTCGAGCTGAGGCCATAAACTCTGGAATTTCCGCCCCAAGCCTCTTGACTTCTCTATCTTCCTGTCCTCCTTTAAGATACTCGTTAAATCCAACTCTGACCATCTGCCCTGCTCTCTTATCTCCTTACATGACTCTGTGTCAAATATTGCTTTTTATCCCACCCATGGAGTACCTCAAAACGGTCCATTACACAAAGCGCGCTATATAAATACACAGTGTTATTGATTTGGACATGTATCACTGTTCATTCACCATCACTGGGTGAATAACCTTTAACTCCAGCATTGTGGGAGTCCCTTCACCACACAGACAGCAGCGGTTCAAGAAGGTCAAACATCATCTTCTCCACAGGTAACTGGGGATGGGGAATATTTGCTGCTGGTCTTGTTGGTGAAAGGACAAGGGAGTGGGAGGGGCTGATTGGCTCTGGCACAGAGAGCCAGCACAGACAGGACGGGCTGAATGGCCTCAGTCGGTATTGTGACCATTCAGTGATTCACTGATAAAGAAGCGATGGTGGAGACCAGGGAACAACCTCTGGAACCAATGGCCAACCTGATACAAAGCGGCTCTTCATTGATCTGGTGGCTGCGGCCCCGCTCGGTGTAAACGGGGGGAGGGGGGATCCACTCAGTTTATTTCCGAAGCTTCTCTGTCCACCCGCCGGACCCTCCGCCCCGCCATCCCCCCCTTTACCCATTGTGGACACGTCTGCCCATCACCCGCACTGCGCATGCTTCACTCACAGTCCAGCCCCGCCCCTCATTCACTCCCATTGGTTGGAGGACCAGCCGCTCGTGTCCGGTCTTCCAATCCCACCCCCTCTGTTCCTATTGGTCCAGAGCCGCCACCGATCACTCCCCGCGCATTGTGACATTTTGGGCTGTGCCCAGCGCATGCGCAGTTCAGGTTGTCGTTGACGGTGCGAGGAGCAGGAAAGAAACAATGGAGCAAATTTCAGGATTGGAGCCGGTGGGTGGCCGGGGAGCAATAGAATCTGCGGAGTGAGCCGGGAGGCTTCATAAATACCCCGTGGAGGTTTCAACACCCGAGTAAAATGTTAACGGTCCCATTTTAACGGGCACTGAACAGAGTGAGAGCTGAGCGGTGATAGGCCCGGGTTTTCCGGCCGCCATCTTTACAGAGGACAAGGGGCCGCAGGGCACATGCGCTGTGAGCCTGGACCGGATACCAACTCTCCCAGATTGACTGACTGGAGTCTCCAGGATTTTATTTCATTCATTTGTCGGAGTCACTGGCTGGGCCAACATTTATTGCCCATCCCTAATTTCCCTCAAACCGAGTGGCTGGCTCGGCCATCTCGGAGGGCATTTAAAGAGTCAACCACATTGCTGTGGTTTGGAATCGTGTCGGCCAGACCAGGTAAGGATGGCAGATTTTCTTTTCTGTTCATTCCCGGGATGTGGGTGTCGCTGGCTGGGCACTGCCCAGCCCTAATTGCCCTTGAACTGAGTGTATCTCGGAGGGCATTTTAAGAGTCAACCAGCTGACTGTGGATCTGGAGTCACGTGTAGGCCAGACCAGGTAAGGATAGAAGATTTCCTTCACTGAAGGACATCAGTGAACCAGATGGGTCTTTGCAACAACCAACAATGGCTTCATGGTCATCAGTAAACTTTCAATGAATTCAAATTTTACCTTCTACCTTGGTGAGATTCATACCTGGGTGTCGAGAAAATCATTGGGACAGTAAAAAATATTTGTGTGACTCTGGAACATGATTAGGACAGTAAAAATATTAATTTTGGGTCTCTGGAAAATCATTAGGACAGTAAAAAGGATGCTGGTTTGTAAGCTGGATGTTTTGAGATGATCTGAGGTTATGAGAATGTTGAAATCCTTCATTTCCTCAATGGGTAAAATTGGGGCTTAATATTTATCCTAAATAGCTATCTTTTCCCTATTAGATGTGTTAGGAAATAGTTGACTTCTGCACCCGAGCTTTATAAAGATTCACAGAATAGAATTAGAACCATAGAATTCCTATAGTGCAGAAGGAGGCCATTCGGCCCATCAAGTCTGCACTGATTCTCTGAAAGGGCACCCTGCCCAGGCCCACACCCCTACCCTGTCCCTGTAACCTGCACATCCCTGGACACTAAGGGGCAATTTATCAAGGACAATCCACCTAACTTTCCCTTCTTTGGACTGTGGGAGGAAACCTGAGCACCGGGTGGACACCCACGCAGACACGGGGTGAAAGTGCAAAACTCCACACAGTCACCAAGGTCGGAATTGAACCCGGGTCCCTGGCACTGTGAGGCAGCAGTGCTAAGCACCATGCCACCAGAAGCATAGTTTCACTATCAATATTGCTGTTTATGAAGCTCAAGATGGAATTTGCTTTGCCAACTACTCTTAATATGTCTTTCTCTCACCTCTTTCTCTCTCCTCCCAAAGAGGCCAGTTGGGTTTTTATAACAATCCAGCAGTTTTCATGGTCACTTTTTCCCAGAGCCGGCCCCACAAATGACCAGATTCATTCAGCTCAATTTCACAACCTGCCTTAGTGTTTTTGTGGATTCTCTCTCACTTTCTATTTTTTCTTTTTAATCAGTTTCACAGGGTGTTCGAAGGGGAGGCTTCAAAGTCCGAAAACTCAAACCAAGCATCACATCAGGATCTGACAGAGCCCTCAATTTATCATATCCTGAATATCAGCGGATTTTGAACATGGAAGGAAAAAGCATCGTTCACAGTGGGGAGAAACCGTACACGTCATCAGGCCCCATGAGACAGAAATGCAGCCGCACTGAGGAGAAACCGTGGAAATGTGCGGACTGTGGGAAAGGATTCACTTCCCCATCCAGGCTGGAAACTCATCGACGCAGTCACACTGGGGAGAGACCATTCACCTGCCCCAAGTGTGGGAAGGGATTCACTGGGTCATCCACCCTGCAGAGACACAAGTGGGTTCACACTGATGAGAGACCGTTTCAATGTCCAGACTGCGGGAAGAGCTATAAAAGTTCTGGGAATCTGATGCACCATCAACGTATTCACACTGAGGAGAGACCGTTCAGGTGTTCTCACTGTGGGACTGGGTTCAGACGATCATATAACCTCACTGTGCATCAGCGAATTCACACTGGGGAGAGGCCATTCACCTGCACCAAGTGTGGGAAGGGATTCACTCAGTCATCCACCCTGCAGCAGCACCAGCGAGTTCACACTGGAGAGAGACCGTTCATCTGTGCCAATTGTGGGAAGGGATTCACTCGATCATCCGACCTGCAGACCCACCAGCGAGTTCACACTGGGGAGAGACCGTTCACCTGCTCCCAGTGTGGGAAGGGATTCACTGAGTCATCTAATCTGTCCATACACCAGCGAGTTCACACTGGGGAGAGACCATTCACCTGCTCCAAGTGTGGGAAGGGATTTATTCAGTTAACAGCCCTGCGGAATCACCAGCGAGTTCACACTGGGGAGAGACCGTTCACCTGCTCCACGTGTGGGAAGGGATTTACTAAGTCATCCGACCTGCTGAATCATCAACGTGTTCACACTGACGAGAGACCGTTTCAATGTCCAGACTGCGGGAAGTGCTACAAAAGTTCTGGGAATCTAATGAGCCATCAACGTGTTCACACTGACGTGAAACCGTTTAGGTGCTCTCACTGCGGGACTGGGTTCAGACACGCATCTCACCTCACTGTACATCAGCGAGTTCACACTGGGGAGAGGCCATTCACCTGCTCCAAGTGTGGGAAGGGATTCACTCAGTCATCCTCCCTGCGGAGACACCAACGAAGCCACAAGTAACGACAATGATTGGGTTTTGCTGTTACTCACATTCAGGACTGAACCATGTTCATTTGGGTCTCTTCCTGCTGATGACAAACTCCAGCCCATTTACAGGAGCTAATATTCTGGCTAAAAGTCAAATAAATTAGATTTGTGTTAAATACGCAGTGTGTCCTGCAAAGATGGAACACACTCCCACTCTCCCTCACGGGGAGAGTCCAGATGATCAAAATGAACGTACTGCCCAGGTTCCTCTTCCTGTTTAGATCCATTCCGATCTACATCCCCAAGGCCTTTTTCAAAATGCTGGACAAACCTATCATGGTGTTTGTATGGGGGGGTAAAAATGCTAGGATCCCAAAGAAGGTCCTACAAAAAACAAAATCCGGGGGGGGGGGGGGGGGGGGGGGGCTAGCCCTCTCAAACCTACAATTCTACCACTGGGCGGCAACAGCCGAGCGAGTAAGGGGATGGATCCAGGAGCCAGAAGCCGAGTGGGTGCGTGCGGAGGAGGCCGCCTGCATGGGGACCTCCCTCTGGGCCCTCACCACGGCAGCACTCCCATCCCCAGCCAAAAAACACTCCAGCAGCCCAGTGGTGACAGCCACCCTCCAATCCTGGAACCAACTGCGGCAGCAATTTGGCCTGACCAAAATGTCGGACAAGCACTGTTCACACCAGCACTGACTGACTGACACCACCTTCAAAAGGTGGAGGCAGGACGGGGGGACACTGACAGTCAGGGACCTATACACGGATGACAGGATCGCAACACTGGATGAACTGACAGAGAAATTTCGGCTAGCCAGGTCAGCTCAAAAACTTCCTACGAAAGGAGACAAGGACGTACCCACAACCGCCACGACAGACACTACTGGAGGACCTACTGGACACAAGCATCCTAGAGAAAGGGAACTGTAGCAACATGTTTGACCGACTGGTAGAAAGGGACGACACCGTACTGGACGCAACAAGAACGAAATGGGAGGACGACCTGGGGATTGAGATAGGGTGGGGACTCTGGAGCGAAGCACTGCACAGGGTCAACTCCACCTCCACGTGCGCAAGGCTCAGCCTGACGCAACTAAAAGTGGTACATAGAGCCCACTTAAGAAGAAACCGTATGAGTAGGTTCTTCCCGGAGGTGGAGGACAGATGTGAACGGTGCCAAAGAGGCCCGGCCAACCACGCCCACATGTTCTGGTCTTGCCCCAGACTTGCAGGGTACTGGACAGCCTTCTTCGAGGCAATGTCCAAAGTGATGGAGGTGAGGGTGGAGCCATGCCCAATAGTGGCAGTCTTCGGGGTTTCAGACCAGCCAGAACTATTCCTGGGGAGGAGGGCGGACGCCCTTGCCTTTGCCTCCCTGATTGCCCGCCGTAGAATCCTGTTTGGCTGTCGGTCAGCAGCACCACCCAGAGCTGCAGACTGGCTGTCCGACCTCTCGGAATCTCTCCAAATGGAGAAAATCAAATTCGCCATCCGAGGGTCAGAATGCGGTTTCCACAGAACGTGGGAGCCATTCATGCAATTGTTCCGGGACCTGTTTGTGGCCAACGAACAAGAGGAAGAATAGTCGGGTGGCCAAGAATCAGGGGGAAATGGACGGGAATCGGGGGAAGGTAGCCGGGGGGGGGGGGGGGGGGGGGGGGCTACGGGTTCGTTATGGGGGTTTGATGGCTAGCTAAGGCCCAAACCAAACTGTAAATAAATGCCTATAAACATGTGCCTTGGCCATATTGGGGAATGTAAAATATGTATGTTGGCTAAAGGGGGCGGCCACAGTTGTTATTATGAAGATGCTTACGTGTAAATATATATGTTAATTTCTGCGTGTTTTTTTTCTAATAATTTGTAATTTGTTGGATATAAAATATGAAAACTCAATAAAAAACATTTTAAAAAAACGCAGTGTGATGAAACATTTTTTTTAAACAAACAATTTTAATGAGGTATTTTCCGACATTGTAAACAGTAGAATTACAGAACATGAAAACAAAAGGGATGTACAGTAAACAAAGTACATAGTGCAATTGCCGTAGTCCACCCCACCCAGATCTGCCTAAATGACCCCCTATACTACATTACCCTAACCCCCCCCCCGCCCTGCTGACGATTAATGATCCGCAAATAAGTCAATGTATGGTTGCCACCTCCGGGCGAACCCTAACAACGACCCTCTCAATGCAAACCTGATTTTCTCTAAGCCCAGGAAACTCGCCATGTCTGACAGCCAGTCTTCCGACTTCGGGGTCTTTTTTTTTTTTTTTTTTAAATAATTTTTATTGGAATTTTTTACAGAAAATATAACAAAAAGTATAGCAAAAAACAGTAATATGCAACTAACAGCCCCATAACACCCACAATTCTCCCCATACCGTAACATCACATGTATCACTCGACTTCGGGGTCTTTGAGACCCTCCAAGCTAGAAGTATCCGTCTCCGGGCGACCAGGGAAGCAAAGGCCAAAACGTCGGCCTCTTTCTCCCCCTGGACTTCCGGCGCCCCTGAAACCCAAAAAATCACCACCTCTGGACTCATTGCCACCCTCGTGTTCAATACTCTGGACATGACGCCCTCGAACCCCTACCATTATCTCCTAAGTTTTGGACACGCCCAAAACATGTGGACATGGTCTGCCGGTCCTCTCAGACACTTTATACACCTGTCCTCTACGCCAAAGAATCTGCTCATCCGGGACACTGTCATGTGAGCCCGGTGGACGACCTTAAGTTGAATCTGGCAGGGCCTGGCACATGTTGCAGTCCCATTAACCCTGCTCAGTGCGTCCGCCCACAGGCATTCCTCAATCTCCCCTCCCAACTCCTCCCATGCCTCAGCTCCTCGGTCTGCATTTCCTCCGCCCCCATGAGCTTCTTTCAAATATCCGAGACATTTCCCTCCCCACCCATCCTCTAGGCACTACCCGATCTTGGATTCCCTTGAGAGGCAAGAGTGGAAAAGATGGCACCTGCCTGCGCAAAATGTCCCGCATCTGAATATACCGGAATTCATTCCCGCTCGTCAGCCCAAACTTGGCCTCCAGCGTCCCCAAGCTAGGGAAGCTCCCTTCCAAAAACAAATCACCATCCGCTCAATCCCAGCCCTCCGCCATACCCAGAACTCCCCGTCCAACCTCCCCGGGGAAAACCAAAGGTTGTCACATATCGGGGACCCGACCGATGCTCCCATTGCTCCCACGTCCCCCCTCCACTGTCCCCAGATCCAAAGGGTCGCCACCACTACAGGGCTGGTGGAGAAGCGCGCCGGCGGGAATGGCAGAGGCACCGTCACCAACGCACCCAGACTGGTACCCCTACACGAGGTTGCCTCCACCCGCTCCCAAGCTGACCCTCCCCCCACCACCCACTTCCTTATCATGGCTACGTGAGCCGCCCAATAATAGTTGCTGAAATTCGGCAGTGCAAGCCCCCCTTCCCCCCCCGGTTCCGCTCGAGCATCACCCTCTTCACTCGCGGGGACTTGCCCGTCTATACAAAGCCCAAAATGATCTTGCTTACCCTCTTAAAAAAGGAACGTGGAATGAAAATGGGGAGACACTGGAACACGAATAAGAACCTCTGGAGGACCGTCGTTTTCACTGTCTGAACTCTCCCAGCTAACAACAGCGGGAGCGCATCCCACCTCCGAACCAGCCCCTTCCAACCTTCTGAAGCCCTCAGAGCAATTGCCAGCAGCTCTATAGCGGAAACAGCAGTGGGGAGAGGGGGCACTCCTGTCCCGTCCCGCGGTGCAGTCTAATATAGTCGGAAGTCGTCCTGTTTGTCCTCGTACTCGCCTCCGGGGCCTGATATTGCAGCCTGACCCAGTCGATGAAACCCACCCCAAATCCAAACCATCCCTGCAGCTCCCATAAATAGTCCCACTCTAATCGGTCAAATGCCTTCTCCGCGTCCATTGCCACCACTACCTCCTCCTCCTTTCCCGCTGGGGGCATCACGATCACATTGAGCAATCTTCTTATATTCGCCACCAGTTGCCTACCTTTAATGAACCCTGTTTCGTCCTCCCTAATATCACTCGGCACACAATCCTCAATCCTAGTGGCTAAAAGCTTTGCCAGCAGTTTAGTGTCCCCGTTAAGAAGGGAGATCGGCCTATAAGACCCACACGACTCCGAGTTCTTGTCCCGTTTCAAAATCAAGGAGATGGTGGCCTGCGACATTGTCTGGGACAGCACCCGCTGTCCCTTGCCTCATTAAAAACCTTGACCAGCAGCGGCCCCAATATGCCGGAGAACTTAATTATAAAATACAACCAGGTACCCATCCGGTCCCGGTTCCTTGCCTGACTGCATGGCCTTTAAGCCCTCAAGTATCTCCTCAGCTCGACCCAATGTGGGGCATGGTCGGAAATGGTGTTTGCAGAATACTGCGCATCCACCACCCCTGTCAATAGATCCCTACTCAGTATTAAAAAATCGATCCGGGAGTAGACCCAATGGACGTGCGAGAACAGGAGAACTCCTTCCCTGTCGGCCTTCCAAACCTCCACGGGTCGACCCCCCTGCCACCCGCCCCCCGCATCTGCTCCATGAACTCCCTCAGCTCTTTTCCCATTGCTGACACTCGATTTTGAGCACGACCGGCCCAGGCCTGGATCCATAACTGTATTGAAGTTCCCTCCCATAACCAGCTTGTGGGAACCCAGGTCGGGGATCTTCCCCAGCACCCTCTTTATGAAATCCGCATCATCCCAGTTTGGCATGTATATGTTGACCAGGACCACCTTCCTCCCTTCCAGCTGACCGCTAACCATAACGTAGCGACCTCCCCCATCCAAAGTAATACTCCCACCTCAACCTGCACCCGCTTGTTCACCAGAATCGCGACCCACCTGGTCTTAGTATCCAGCCCTGAGTGGAATACCTGCCTAACCCAGCTCTTCCTCAACCTAATCTGTTCCTCTACCATCAGGTGCGTCTCCTGCAACATTATCACATCCGCCTTTAAAGCCCTAAGATGCGCAAACACTTTTGCCCTCTGCACCGGACCATTTAGCTCTCTAACGTTCCATGTGACCACCCTATTTGGGGGCACCTTTCCGGTCAGCCATCCCCTTTCCTGGGCCTGCCCCCAGCCCCTGCCCCCAGCCCCTGTCCTGCGCCTCTGTAGCCCCGCCTCCTTGCAGCGCCCATCCCCAACCTCTTCTCCGCTTCTAAAATCAAATCCCTCCCTTGTCAGTCGAACACCCCCCCCCCCCCCCCCCCCCCCCCCCGTGACTGAGATTGAGTCAATCCGATCAGCTGCCTCTGCTGCTTCCCTCCCTTCCACGAGCCCACCGAACCAAACTGTCTCTAAATTTCATCCTTTCCCGGGTCTGGGCTACGGGGATAGGGTGGAGCTCTGCCCTTGAGTTGGGTGCATTTTCCAAGGGCTGGTGCAGACTCGATGGGCCGCATGGCCTGTTTTGCACTGTAAATTCCATGATTCAATGATTTTGGAAGTTGGATGTTCAACGGTTTAGTGAGAATCAGGTCAAAGGAGCAATGGGTAAATCAAACAGACAAGATGAGCGCTGAGAGAGCATGATGGGAAACAGCAGGAAAATGAAATGAAATGAAATGAAAATCGCTTATTGTCACGAGTAGGCTTCAATGAAGTTACTGTGAAAAGCCCCTAGTCGCCACATTCTGGTGCCTGTCCGGGGAGGCTGGTACGGGAATCGAACCGTGCTGCTGGCCTGCTTTAAAAGCCAGCGATTTAGCCGAATGTGCTAAACCAGGAAAAGAGGAGAAAGATGCGAGTTCAGAATTTGGACAAGAAAGGTCTTCGAGGCAGTTTTACTGAGTTGTTTAGTGGAAGAGGAGCAACAGAATCAGCTGATTGGATTGTTTCAATGGGTTGGGTTTTCCAGTCCTTCTTGCTGGCTGGATCTTCCAGTCCCACAGATCTCTCGGTCTGCTGTTCCGGTTCATTGGTTGTCTCATTGGATTCTTGGGTCTGTGGAAGAACTCCCGAAGCCTTTTGCCTGATGAATTCCCTGGAGCGGAAAAACTGCATCTTCTTAACAGCCTTCAATACATCATCGATGAAGACGAACATCTTGCCAAGGCCATCCCCACACCCCCACTACTTTCCTTCAAAACAACTGCGCAAACTCACAGGCCATTAATTGCAGCAATCTACCCAGCCTTCAGAAGAACAGCGACCAGACCGCACAACCCTGCCATGGCAATCTCTGCATTAACATTTGTTCAGCTAATATCTAACGGAACAATTCTCTCTGTTCAATCATCAATGCAACATTCTTATCTTCCGACAGAAGATTTCCATCAATTTTACTCAATATTTGTTTTGTTATTCAACATTGAATGTCAGTATATTTATTTGTTATTTTTGACTTCATTTTGAGTTGAATAGCTCTCGAGTCTTCAATCTGAATAACTCTGAGATATGCACCATTGAATTGTAAACTTGACTGACCAAGAAAAGACAGTGTTTCACTGGGTAATACAAATCCCATGAATAGTTGTTGAGATTGACCACAGTCAGCTTATAAACAAAGTCAAATATAGTTGAATGGAAGTGAATTGAGAATTATGTGTTTCTTCTATTTGACCCTCTGTGTTTTGGTGTGAAACGTTCTGCAGCCTAAATCCCGTTCATGTCTAAGAAAGGAGGGGTGACAGCAAATCCGCACTGAGCCTGGATTTCCTCATCTCCCTGAGTGGCTTTTCCTGTTTCTCCATCATGAATGCCAAAAAATCTTTTTAAACTGGTTCAGTTAAATCTCTGACATTTCCTCTCATTCAGTTTCAGTATCGTTTGTGTCTGTCTATATGAGCATACATTACCGTTAGATATGTTTCAGATGGTGATTAAAATATTAATCTGCGTCCACAAAGCCATTAAATAATTTTGTGAACTGAGCAAACTGCCAAGATCCGCATTTCGTTTTTTCATGTATGGAACGATCTGGATGGACTGTACGCAGTGTATTGGTACATCTGAATCCAATTGAAGAGACAGTTTCTTACTCGTCTTCAAATTGAAAAGTCTTCTTAAAAATGATTCATTCATGGGAGGTGGGGGTCACTGGCTGGACCAGCATTTACTGCTCATTCCAATTGCCCTTGAACAGCGTATCTTGTGAGGCTATTTCAGAGGGCACTTACCAAATCAACCACAAAATTACCGTGGCTCTGGAGTCACGTGTTGGCCAGGCCACATAAGGAGAGCAGATTTCCTGAAGGACATTAGTGAACCAGATTAGTTTTCACAACAATCAAGGGTGTTATCATTAGACTTTCAATTCAAGACTTTTATTCAGTTTCACCATCTGTCATGGGCAGATTCAATCCCAGATCCCCAGTATTCACCTGGGTCTCTGGATTACTCGCACAGTAACAATACCATTACGCCACTGCCCAGCCCACATATTCTTGACAGAATATGATGTTGAATGTTGTGTTCTGTGATCTTGTCTTGCAATGATTCTACAGAACTGCTGGGGAATTAGCCAGAACGATGATTTATTAATGTACACGTGGTAAGGTAACGATCAGAATGCTATACAGACTAAGTTATCACAGAGTTACATTAGACTCTCTTGGAACTAACCTAATGTGAGACTGGCCTCGTGTACGCCTTACAACCTTCTGCTGATAGCCAGATGTCACTTGACTGATGCCTGACGCCAACTACTGGTGGGAGGTCACACTGCTGAGTACATGTAATATTATATACAGGCTTATCACCACATCTCGTAACTTCTCAAAATTATCAAGTAATTTATTTTTTCAAACAAATTCTGATAGCTCTGCAGTTTCTGGAAACATTTTGGTTGATCGTGTTATGTTTTAAGATCGCATCTTTGCAATATAATTACCTAATATACCAATTCACTAATCATAATCAATGTTCACTGCTGAATAATCATTAATTTAATTATTGTTTTTTGCAATGAAATCAATACATAGTTAATATAGAAAAGGTACAGAAGATGAAATGGCTGCAGGAAGCCACATGTTTGAGGTATAAAAGGGCTTCCTTGACCTTGTTACTAATGACAGTGATTATACTATGAAAATAATAATTTTAAAACTAAATGTGATCACACATGCGTACTTCCAGCTTCCTATATTACAACAGCGAATATGGTTCAAAAGTACTCCATTGGCTTTAAAACTTTAGGAGGTCTAGTGGTGGTGAGAGGTTTTACAGACATTTACATTTGTTCTAACTGTCTACAAAGTAGGATATCTAACAGTTGTGTCCTCACCAAAATTATTGATAAAGATTGAGTCTTAATTTTGTGTAATAACTAAGGTGTTGACACCATTTTGAATACACTGTGAAACTCCAGACACACCATACGCACAATGATTTGTTGTAAAACACAGCGAGTTGTTGTGATTTGGAATGCAATGTCCATAAATGGTGCTGGAATCTCATTGGACTGTAACTTCCAAAAGATAATTTGATACATTCTGAAAAAGAAAACAAGATAGTCAAACTATGGGATTAAATGTCTGGAATAAGAGCTGGAATGGGAAAAATAGGCCAAATAGACTCCTCTGTGCTCTAGCAGCCTTGTGTACATGTAAAGCGAGTGGTAACAACCTGGAACCTACTGCCTATGAGAGTAGGAGATGCAGAGATGATTGCAATAGGAAATTGGATGGGTACTGGGAGAAATAAACCAACGGGATTTTGGGGATAGAACGGGGCAATGGATAGACTGGCTTGCTCCACAGAGAGCCGACATGGTTTCAAATGGCTGAATGGCCCCATTCCCCAGCCTCCAGATGCTGTGATCTCAGGAGAGAAATTCAGCTGCTCCAGTCACTCCTACTAACTGGAGTCCCTCATCTCTGGTGCCATTCTAGCACAATGGTTAGTATTGTTGTTTCAAAGCAGCAGGGTCCCAGGTTCAATCCCAGTTTGGGAGTGTGCACATTCTCCCCGTGTCTGCATAGGTTTCCTCCGGGTGCTCCAGTTTCCTCCCACAAGTCCCGAATGATGGGCTTGTTAGGTGAATTGGACATCCTGAATTCTCCCTCGGTGTACCTGAACAGGCGCCAGAGTGTGGCGACAAGGGGCTTTTCATAGTAACTTCATTGCAGTGTTAATGTAAGCCTATTTGTGGCAATAAAGATGATTATCGTAAATGTCCTCTGCACCCTCTCGAAGAACATCGCCTCTTTCCTAAAGTGTGAGACCCGTATATATGGTTTCAGTCCAACTTGTGAAGAACCAGGGTTGGACTACACTGGGAGCTGTGTCAACATTGGTGATCTCCATTTAGAAAAAGGAAATAGAGGCACTGGATAAGGTGCAACAAAGATTCATAATATACAGAACTGAGAGCATTTAACACTCAGGAAAGGCTGGGGCTGCTTTTGTCTGAAAAAGCAAAGGCTGATGGGTGACCTGATGGAAATCTTGGGTTTATGAAGGGATTCAATAATCCAATAGGAATTTCAATTGAAACCTCTTTACCCAGAGGGTGGTGAGAATGTGGAACTCACTCCACAGCGAGTGGTTGACGTGAAGAGCATGAATCAATTAGAACATACAGTGCGGTCCATCGAGTCTGCACCGACTCACTTAAGCCCTCACTTCTACCTTATCCCCATAACCCAATAACCCTTCCTATCCTTTTTGGTCACTAAGGGCAATTAGCATGGCCAATCCACCTAACCTGCACATCTTTGGACTGTGGGAGGAAACCGGAGCACCCGGAAGAAACCCACGCACACTCGGGGAGGATGTGCAGACTCCGCACAGACAGTGACCCAAGCCGGAATCGAACCAGGGACCCTGGAGCTGTGAAGCAATTGTTCTATCCACAATGTTACCATGCTGCTCTTCATGGCAATGTGGCATGACTTTGGGGGGTTTCCAAACAGAAATGGTAATGAAACATCTTCTAACCTCCAAACACCCTTTCACTCTTTGATCCTTGTGAAATGTGCAACCAGATATTCGCAAGAAGGCTCAGAGAGAATCAGCCCACTGGGGGAGAAGCCGTGAGACCGGCCAGTCCAGCAGAAAGAAAACCCTCTGACCATCCCCATTGACCAACAGAATGAACAAAATGCAGTCCTGGATGTAATTGAGAACAGAAACAATAACAGCAGAATCCAATCCCTGTAATCAGTTGTGAACTTGTCGGTGTCTCAGAAAGTGCGATGAATTACAAAATCCCTTTGCACATTGAGGGCAGGTGAATGGACTCTCCCTAGTGTGAACTCCCTGGTGTGACTGCAGACGGCATAACCGAGTGAATCGCGCAAATACACGTAAACAGGTGTGAGATAGTCGGGATTATGGAGACATGGCTGGCCAATGACCAGGGATGGGAACTGAATATATTCACTGAGGACAAAGGAAAAGGCAGTGGAGTAACAGTGCCGGTTAAAGAGGAAATTAATCTTCCGGTGGCGGCTATGAGGGAGTAAGTCTCACATTCAGTGGCTCTCACTCTGGCCGGATTTTTGGACCTGGTTTCCCGACTTTCCGGAACTTTTGAGCGCTGGAAAAGACGGCCACAAAGCTGCTGATTTAAACGTGCGGAGCTGCATGGAAACAGAAGAGCAGAAAGCAGCGAAAGCAGGAAAAGGAGAGAGACAAAGTGGTTTGGGAGCTGACCCAGGAACAAAGATGGCTGACGTACGGACTGCGGACCAGACGATCCAAGCAGCGCTGGACAATATGCTGCAGGTCATAAAAGGAAGTTTTGAAGCAATGAAGCGGGATAACTTTGAACCGTTTCAGAAAGCAGTGGAGCAAGTGAACCAAAAACTAGAGGCCCAGGACAAAAAGGTCAAGGAGCTGGAGCAAGCGGTGGAGGAACAGGCGGACACACAAATGATCGCTACAATAGAAATAGATGGGTTCAAGGAGTGACACAAAAGGCTGCTTGACAGACTTGAAGACTTGGAAAACAGAGCCCGAAGACAAAATCTGAGAATTATTGGCCACCCGGAGGGGGCCGAAGGAGCGGACACCACGAGGTTTGTGACAGACCTGTTGCAGCAGCTGATGGGCTAACTCCTTCATGCGACCGCTGGAGCTGGATGGGGCACACAGAGTGCAGGTGAGGCAGCCATGACCGGGGGGGGGAGGGGGGGGGGGGGGGGGGGGGAAGAGGGCCCCCCCCCCCCCTCCCCCCCTCGGTCATGGCTGCCTCACCTGCACTCTGTGTGCCCCATCCAGAGCCAGCATTACTACATGTGGACCCCGATATGGTGATGGAGTTCGCAAAGGATCAGGGACTGGCGCTGAACTGAGGACCCACGGACTGAAGCCAGAGACTGAGTATTACTGTTTACCTGACTTCTATTTTTCTTGGACTGACTTTCTATTTTTTTGCTGCTTCACAGGTACTTTGTATTTTTTTTCGCTGCCTTTGGTTGCAATGGGCGAGGGGGAGATGGATGCTCCCTTTCTCGTTTCTTCTGCTTTTTCTTTGTGTTATTTTCTTTTTGGAGCTTCCATCGTAACAGAAATGTGGCCGGGAAGCAATGGGGGTTAAAGGTATTTGATGCAGGGGAGTTACACGGGTACTGTGTTGCTGTGTTTTTCTTTTAATAATGCGCAGAAAGGGGTAATTGGTATCACTGATCTGTTTACACAACTGGAACAGCATTAAAGATGGAGCAGTCTCGGTTCTTTGTTTGATTGCCCTTTTTTGTTTGATCTTCCTTACTTCAGAGAGACTACTCGAGCAGGACAGACCGGTGGAATTGGTGTGGGTGGTGGGGTGGGGGGGATGAGCTCAAGGGAACAATGGGAGCGAGACAAGTGGGCGCCGGAGAGATGAGTCACCAGGCTTGCAGGAAGTTAGTCAAGGAAGTCAGGTGGGGGGTATACATACAGCCAGTATATGGCAGGGGTCAGGTTACAGAGGATTGTTGTTGCTGGGGGCGGGGGTGAAGCTATTCTGCTGACATGGGAGGGATATAAATTATGTAGCGCAGAGGAGGTCAGGGGTGGGAACTGCCAGGAGGCGAACTGGGAGGGGCGCAGCACATGGGCTGGGGGCGGGCTCAAGAAGGGTTATGGTTGACCGGCATGGGGGAGGGGGGGGCAGATGCCCTCCAACCAGGCTGATCAATGGGAATATCAGAGGACTAAATGGGCCAGTCAAGAGGGCACCTGTGTTCGCACATTTGCGGGCTCTAAAGGCGGACGTAATCATGCTGCAGGAGACACATCTGAAAGTGACTGACCAGACCAGACTAAGGAAAGGCTGGATTAGTCAGGTCTTCCACTCGGGCTTGGACTCTAAGTCCAGGGGGATGGCAAATTTTTTGGGGTGGAGGACAAGTGCGCTAGATGCGCGGGAGGACCAGCGAATCACGTCCACATGTTTTGGGCAAAACGTGGGAGATACTGGGAGGGATTTGCAGACGTCATGTCCCAGATACTGAAAACTAGGGTAGTGATGAGTCCAGTGGTGGCAATTTTTGGGGTCTCAGAAGACCCAGGGGTCCAGGAGGAGAATGAGGCCGACGTCTTGGCCTTTGCTTCCATGGTAGCCCAGCGACGGATACTGCTGGCATGGAGGGACTCAAAGCCCCCGAAGTATGGCTCTCGGGCATGTTGAGCTTTCTTGGTCTGGAAAAAATTAAGTTTGCCTTCAGAGGATCTGTATTAGGGTTCGCCCGAAGATGGCAACCATTCATCAGCTTCTTTGCGGGGAATTGAACATCAGTCAGCCCGGGGGGGGGGGGGGGGGGGGGGGGGGGGGGTGTGTAGAATAGGGGGGATATAAATAGGCGGGTACTGTTTATGAGGATGGGTCATTTGCACTGTGTTTTTGTTGATATTTGCACATTATTGTACACTGCAACTGTTCACAATGCCAAACATACCTCCATAAAATTGTTTATTTTTAAAATAAGAGGAAATTAAGGCAATAGTGAGGAAGGATATTAGCTCTGACAATGTGGAATCTGTATGGGTGGAGCTGAGAAACACCAAGGGGCAAAAAAATTAGTGGGCATCGTATACAGACCCCCAAACTGCAGTGGTGATGTTGGGAATGGCCCAAAACAGGAAATTAGGCTGACTGCATAAGAGGCGACAAAGAAATGGTGTTGGGGAAATTGATGGGATTGAAGGCTGTTAAATCCCCAGGGCCTGATAATCTGTATCCCAAAGTACTTAAAGAAGTGGTTCTAGAAATAGTGGAAGCATTGGTGGTCATCTTCCAGGATTCTATAGACTCTGGAACAATTCCTGCAGATTAGAAGATGGTTTATGCAACTCACTATTTAAAAAGGGAGGTGGAGACAACACAGGGAATTATAGACCAGTAAGCCTGACATTGACAGTGGGGAAAATTTGAGAATCCATTATCAAAGATTTTAAAGCAAAGCACTGAGAAACGAGTGGCAGGATCGGACACAGTCAGCATGGATTTATGAAGGGGAAACCATGCTTGACAAATCTACTGGAATTCTTCGAGGATGTAACTGGTAGAGTTGATGAGGGAGAGCCAGTGGATGTGGTATATTTGGACTTTCAGATGACTTTTGACATATTCACACATAAGATTTTAATGTGTAAAATTAAAGCACAGGGGATTAGTGATAGTGTATCGAGATAGATAGAAAACTGGTTGGTGGGCAGGAAACAAAGAGTAGGAATTAATGGATCTTTTTCAAATTGGCAGGCAGTGGCTAGTGGGGTACCGCTGGGATCAGTGCCTGGGCCCCAGATATTCACAAGATATATAAATGATTTTACTTTTCAAATTTAAAGTACCCAATTCTATTTTTCCAATGAAGTGTTAATTTAGCGTGGCCAATTCCCTGCACATCTTTGGTGTTATGGGGTGAGACCTACGCAAAATCGAGGAGAACTTGTCTCCATAGACAATCACCCGGGCAGGATTGAACTCTGGTCCTCAGCACCATGCGGCAGCAGTGCTAACCACTACACCACTTATATATTAACAATTTAGACGAGGGAACAAAATGCAATATCTCCAAATTTGCAGATGACACAAGCTGCGTGGGAGGGCGAGCTGTGAGGAGGATGCAGAGATCCTTCAGTGTGATTGGGACAAGTTGAGTGAGTGGGCAAATGAAGGCAGATACAGTATAATTTGGAGAAATGCAAGGTTATCCACATTGGTTGCAAAAATGAGAAGGCAGGCTATTATCTGAACGGCGATAGATAAGGAGAGGGGAATGTGCAACGAGATCTGGGTATCCTCGGACACCAGTCACTGAAGGTAAACATGTAGCTGCAGCAGGCAATAAAGAAGGAAAATAGTAGCCTTCATGGCGAGCGGATTCGAGTACAGGAGCAGGGATAACTTGCTGTCATTATACAGGGCCTTGGCGAGGCCATACCTGGAATATTGTGAGCAGTTTTGGTCTCCTTATCTGAGGAAGGATGTTCTTGCTCTAGAGGGAGTGCAGCGAAGGTTTACCAGACTGATTCCTGGGATGGTGGGACTAACATATGAGAGATTGAATCAGTTAGGATTGTATTCGCTGGAGTTCAGAAGAATGGGGGATCTCATTAAAACCTATAATATTCCAACAGGACTTGACAGGGTAGATGCAGGAAAGATTTTCCCGATGGTGGGAATGTACAGAACCAGAGGTCACAGTCTGAGGATACGGGGTAGACCATTTAGACAAAGATGAGGAGAATTTTCTTCACCCAGACAGTGGTGAGCCTGTGGAATTTGTTACCACAGGAAATAGTTGAGGCCAATACATTGCATGCTTTCAAGAAGCAGTTAGATATCGCACTGAAGGCGAAGGGGGTCAAAGGATGTAGAGGGAAAAGCGGATTAAGCTATTGAGTTGGATGATAAGCCACGATCATAATGAATGGCAGATCAGGCGCAAAGGGCCAAATGGCCTCTTCCTGCTCTCCCTTTTCATGTTTCTATATAATCCCTTCCCACACTAAGAGCAGGTGAATGAGCTCTCCCCAGTGTGAACTCGCTGGTGTATCTGCAGACTGGATATCTGTGTGAATCCATTCCCACAGAGGGAGCAGGTGAATGGCCTCTCCCCAGTGAACATGGTGGTGTTTCCAAAGGTTGGACGAATTACTGAATCCCTTCCCACACTGAGAACAGGTGAATGGCCTCTAACCAGTGTGAATTCGCTGATGTCTCTGCAGGGTGGATGAACTAACAAATATCTTCCCACACTGTGAGCAGGTGAACGGCCTCTCCCCAGTGTGAACTCGCTGATGGTTCCGAAGATTGGATGAATTATTGAATCCCCTCCCACACTGAGAGCAGGTGAATGGCTTCTCGCCAGTGTGAACTCGCTGGTGTGCATGCAGACTGGATAACTGAGTGAATCCCTTCCCACAGGGAGAGCAGGTGAATGACCACTCCCCAGTGTGAACTCGCTGATGTGTCCTTAGGTTGGACGAAGAACTGAATCCCTTCCCACACTGAGAGCAGGTGAATGGCCTCTCCCCAGTGTGAACTCGCTGGTGTGTATGCAGACTGGATAACTGTGTGAATCCCTTCCTACAGTGAGAGCAGGTGAATGGCCTCTCCCCAGTGTGAACTCGCTGATGTCTCCGTAGGTTGGACGAAGAACTGAATCCCATCCCACACTGGGAGCAGGTGAATGGCCTCTCCCCAGTGTGAACTCGCTGGTGAGTATGCAGACTGAATAAGTGAGTGAATCCCGTCCCACACTGAGAGCAGGTGAATGGCTTCTCCCCAGTGTGAACTCGCTGGTGTGACTGCAGGTTAAACAAGTGCGTGAATCCCTTCCCACACTGAGAGCAGGTGAATGGCCTCTCCCCAGTGTGAACTCGCTGGTGTGCCTGCAGGTGAGATAACCGAATGAATCCATTCCCACACTGAAAGCAGGTGAACGGCCCTCTCCCATTGTGACTGCGGCGATGAGTCTCCAGCACAGATGGGGCTCTGAATCCCCTCCCACAGTCAGCACATTTCCATGGTTTCTCCATGTTTTGGGTCTCCTCGTGTCTCTCCAGATTGGACAATCAGTGGAAGCCTTGTCTGTACACAGAACATGTTCACTGTCTCTCCTCACTGTGAATGGTGTGATGTTTTTTCAGGCTGTGTAACAGGTTAAAACTCTTTCCACAGTCAGTTCACTGGAACTCTCTCACTCGGGTGTGTGTTGTGTGGGTCTCGGTGCTTCTCCAGTCACACTTACGTTTAAAATCCTTTGAAGCCAACAGATCGGACAAATCTCCTTCTCCCCGATGATATTCAGAGTCCGATGATATTCAGATCAGAAGGAACAGAGTGAGTTTGTCACATTGAAATGTGATGTTTGAGATTTCTGTCTATAATTCCTCCTCTTCTTATATCTTTTTAAAAAAATTTAGAAAAGTCATAATTGTTAGTGCAGGATAGAAATTCAGAGCAGACAATTCTTGTTCCGATGGAATATCATTTCCTCTCTCGTTCACCAAAAGCTGTAAATCTCCATCACACACAACCTCCCTCTATTCTCACTCTGCTGCATCTAATATTCACCCTCCCAATTCACCTGAAGGTGCTGATTCATGTTGATTGACAGATCCAAGCTCAGCTCACTGCTTCCTGACCAGGACACAGAGATTAGAATAGGAGAAAGAGTAGGCCATTCGGCCCACCGAGTCTGCTCAACCGTTCAATGAGATCCTTGGCCGATCTACCTCAGCACCATTTTCCCACACGGTCCCCATATCCCTCGATATCTTCAATATTTAGAAACCTAGCAATATTTGTCTTGAACATACCTGATGACTGAGGCTGCACATTCCTCTGGGGTAGATAATTCCAAAGCTTCACCACATTTGTGAGTGAAAAAAATTCCTCATAGAAATAGACTGAAGAAGGAGGCCATTCGGCCCATTGAGTCTGCACCGACCCACTTCCACCCTGTCCCGTAACCCCAATACCCCACCTAACCTTTTTTTTGGGTTACTGAGGGCAATTAGCATGGCCAATCCACCTAACCTGCACGTCTTGGATTGTGGGAGGAAACTGGAGCACCGGAGGAAACCATGCAGACGCGGGGAGAACGTTGCAGACTCCATGCAGGACAGTGACCCAGCAGGGAATCGAACCTGGGATCCTGGCGCTGTGAAGCCATAGTGGTATCCACTTGTGCGACCGTGCTGCCCTCACATCTCATCTCAGCTTGCATTCTGTTTTCCTGCCTGAACCCCATAACCCTTAACTCATTCTCACTCAAATATCTGTCAAACTCATGTTTGAATATATTCAATGACCCCCCCAGACTCCGCTGCTCCCTGTGGAAATGAAATCCAAAGACTAACCTTCAGAACATAATATTCTTTATTAGTGTCACAGGTAGGCTTACATAACACTGCATTGAAGCTACTGTGAAAAGCCCCTCATTGCCACACTCCGGCGCCTGTTCGGGTACACAGAGGGAGAATTCAGAATGTCCAATTCAGCTCAAAAGCATGTCTTTCAGGACTCGTGGGAGGAAACCAGAGCACCTGGAGGAAACCCACGCAGTCACAGGAG